>NC_041222.1:62917632-62921328 GCF_002837175.3 Physeter macrocephalus
TCTCCCTCCCTCCCACCGTCCCTATCCCACCCCTCTCGTGGTCACAAAGCACAGAGGTGATCTCCCTGTGCTATGCGGCAGCTTCCCACTAGCTATCTAATTTACATTTGGTAGTGCATATATGTCCCTGCCACTCTCTCACTTCGTCACAGCTTACCCTTCCCCCTCCCCATGTCCTCAAGTCCATGCTCTAGTAGGTCTGTGTTTTATTCCTGTCCTACCACTAATCTCTTCATGACATTTTTTTTTCTTAGATTCCATATATATGTGTTAGCATACGGTATTTGTTTTTCTCCTTCTGACTTACTTCACTCTGTATGACAGACTCCAGGTCTGTCCACCTCATTACAAATAACTCAGTTTCATTTCTTTTTATGGCTGAGTAATATTCCATTGTATATATGTGCCACATCTTCTTTATCCATTCATCTGTTGATGGACAGTTAGGTTGCTTCCATGTCCTGGCTATTGTAAATAGAGCTGCAATGAACATTTTGGTACATGACTCTTTTTGAATTATGGTTTTCTCAGGGTATATAAAGACCCAGGTTTGAATCTCGCCTCTGTCACTTGCTAGCTATGTGTAATTGAGCCTCGAAGATTTTATCCAGAAAGTAGCCATAATGACCCCCATCTCATAATATTGTTATGAAATATAAGTTAGGCAGCAAAACAATGCCCGGTCTATAGTGGGTATACGCGAATCCAATCCTTATCCCAGGGATAAGTTTGACAAAATATTCGTGTCAACTAAACCGTGTTCTTTTATTTCCCCTCATGAAGACACGTGTTTCTGCTGTCTTTTCTTCTCAGGTCCTTGCCTATACCCTCAGCTGTGTATGTACATCCGCATTCAGTGCTGGAATTATTGAGGCTGTGGAGGCTGAAGATATTATGAATAAGCTTCGACTGTTAGTGGAGAACAACCAGCAGGTTGGAATTTCTGGTTATTTCTCATTGGATCTCAGGCAGCTGCTAAGTCCTAATTCTAATTTACTCTGAATTAGACTATAATGTGGTATGTTTTGTGCCCGGAACTGAGGAACTTCTAACTGTTGTCTTGTCCACAGCTATAGCCAGTATCCACAGACATCTTTTTCTCTCTTTATCCCCTATAGACGTTTTTTCTTTTTTGGTCTGAGTACGAAAGTCTTGACTGTCTCTCCAGCTATTGCTCTGTATTTATAAAAATCTTAAAACACGTGGCTAGGGAATATAAGAGTTATGTAAGGCTAGAAACAAAAATTCGTAACAATAGAAATACATAGAGTAATCTGATAAAGTAAAGCCTCAGCAAGTTCAAGGCAGAGAAACTCTGCTCATGATTAAATATATAGGAAAATTTAGATTCCTGCAATTTAAATGAAATACCCTTAAAATATTCCCTCTGAAATATTAGTCAGCCTTCAAAAGGAAGAAAATTCTGACATACAGTATGACGTGGATAACCTCAAGGACGTTATGCTAAGTGAAATAGGCCCGTCACAAAAAGACACTGTATGATTCTGTTTATATGAGGTATTTAGAGCAATCAGAAGCATAGAGACAGAAAGTGGAATGGTGGTTGCCAGGGGCTGAGGGAGGGGGAATGGGGAATTATTGTTTAATGGGTACAGAATTTCAGTTTTGCAAGATGAAAAGAGTTCTAAAGATGGATGGGAGTGATGGTTGCACAGCATTATGAATATACTTCATACCACTGAACTGTACACTTAAAATGGTTAAGATGGTAAATTTTATGTTATGTGTATTTTACCATAATTTTTAAAAATTGAAACAAAAATGTTCCCTCTGATCACACAGGCTCTAGAATTTCCCTGTTTGTATTTTGTTTGCTCAGTTCTTTGTTTTTTAGATTTCTCCAAAGTCTTAATATTGGCCATAGTGGGTTACTGCAGGATTCAGTCCAGGTTTTAAGCCTGTGCTGTATTGTATTATTATTATTTTATGGTTGTATGCCTGCTCACTTACAGTCAGAATAGATTTTGCATTGTGAATCAACTGTACTTCAATAAAAAATAAAATAAAATTAATGTAAAATTAGAAAAAAAAGAATAGATTTTGCAAACACCAAAATATAGAAGTTTGCATATGCTGTGCTCATTATAGGATATTTTCTCCTCTTGTTTGGGGGTTGACTGGGCTTGGGTGATTTACCTTGGTGTTTTCACCCTAACCCCCTTCTTAGAATTTGGATTGATTGACCCAAGTCAATCAGTAGTGCAGTATTCTTTTCCTAAAATAAACCACTCACTGAAGCCGAATTCCATACAGTTAGACTGCAGTTTCTGTTGCAGACTGGTGTAGATTTAAAAAATCTGCAAATCTCTGATTTTCAGATGGCAACAGAATGTGTCTATAGGAAGGGAGCCCTTAAATGTGCTTATTTTGTATATATGAACATTCCTGATCTGTGCCATTCTTCTTTTTTTCTTACCTCTTCTTTTAATTTATTTTTAACAGACTTCAGGTTTTGCCCTGGCATTAGGAAACATAGTTCATGGTTTGTCTGTGTGTGGACATGGAAAAGCTGAAGACTTGGGCAACAAACTGCTCCCTGCCTGGATCAGAATTGTTCTAACAGAGGTAGAAGGACCTCCTGCATGTTATTTTATATTTTTATAAAGGAAAAAGAGCTACTTTATTGGACCATTTATAGGTGCTGCCAAGATATATAGCTTAACCATAAAAGAATAGGCAATTTCAAATGAAAGAGACACATGTACTCTTTTTTTCCTTTTTAATTTTATTTTATTATTATTTTTTTACACAGCAGGTTCTTGTTAGTTATCTATTTTATACATATTAGTGTATACATGTTGATCCCAATCTCCCAGTTCATCCCACCTCCAGCACTACCACCAGCTTCCCCCCTTGGTGTCCATATGTTTGTTCTCTACATCTGTGTCTCTATTTCTGCCCTGCAAACCAGTTCATCTGTACCATTTTTCTATATTCTGCATATATGCATTATTATACAATATTTGTTTTCTCTTTCTGACTTACTTCACTCTGTTTGACAGAGTCTCTGGTTCCATCCACGTTGCTACAAATGACCCAATTTTGTTCCTTTTCATGGTTCAGTAATATTCCACTGTATATCTGTACCACATCTTCTTTATCCATTCGTCTGTCGATGGACATTTAGGTTGCTTCCATGACCTGGCTATTGTAAATAGTGCTGCAGTGAACATTGGGGTGCATGTGTCTTTTTGAATTATGGTTTTCTCTGGGTATATGCCCAGTAGTGGGATTGCTGGGAGATTAATCCTTTGTACGTTGATTCGTTTGCAAATATTTTCTCCCATTCTGAGGGTTGTCTCTTCGTCTTGTTTATAGTTTCCTTTGCTGTACAAAAGCTTTTAAGTTTCATTAGGTCCCATTTGCTTATTTTTATTTTTATTTCCATTACTCTAGGAGGTGGGTCAAAAAAGATCTTGCTGTGATTTTTGTCAGAGTGTTCTTCCTATGTTTTCCTCTGAGAAGTTTATAGTGTCTGGTCTTACATTTAGGTCCTTAATCCATTTTGAGTTTACTTCTATGTATGGTGTTAGGGAATGTTCTAATTTCATTCTTTTACATGTAGCTGTCCAGTTTTCCCAGCACCACTTACTGAAGAGACTGTCTTTTCTCCATTGTATATCCTTGCCTCCTTTGTCATAGATTAGTTGACCATAGGTGTGTGAGTTTATATCT
>NC_041222.1:62921655-62945958 GCF_002837175.3 Physeter macrocephalus
GTCTTTTACCTCCTTAGGTAGGTTTATTCCTAGGTATTTTATTCTTTTTGTTGCATTGGTGAATGGGATTGTTTCCTTAATTTCTCTTTCTGATCTTTCATTGTTAGTGTATAGGAATGCAAGAGATTTCTGTGTATTAATTTTGTATCCTGAAACTTTACCAAATTCATTGATTAGCTCTAGTTTTTTGGTGGCATCTTTAGGATTATCTGTGTATAGTATTGTGTCATCTGAAAAGAGTGACAGTTTTACTTCTTCTTTTCCAATTTGTATTCCTTTTATTTCTTTTTCTTCTCTGATTGCCATGGCTAGGACTTGCAAAACATAAAAATATATGGTTTTTATTCTTCCATTTGTTAATATGGTGTATCGCATTGATTGATTTGCATATATTGAAGAATCCTTTCATCCTTGGGATAAATCCCACTTGGTCATGGTATATGATCCTTTTAATGTGCTGCTGGATTCTGTTTGCTAGCATTTTGTTGAGGATTTTTGCATCTATATTCAAAAGTGATATTGGTCTGTAATTTTCTTTTTTTGTAGTATCTTTGCCTGGTTTTGGTAACAGGGTTTTGATGGCCTCGTAGAATGAGTTTAGTAGTGTTCCTTCCTCTGAAATGTTTTGGAGGAGTTTGAGAAGGATGGGTGTTAGCTCTTCTCTAAATGTTTGATAGAATTCACCTGTGAAGTCATCTGGTCCTGGACTTTTGTTTGTTGGAAGATTTTTAATCACAGTTTCAATTTCATTCCTTGTGATTGGTCTGTTCATATTTTCTATTTCTTTCTGGTTCAGTCTTGGAAGGTTATACCTTTCTTAGAATTTGTCCATTTCTTCCAGGTTGTCCATTTTATTGGCATAGAGTTGCTTGTAGTAGTCTCTTAGGATGCTTGGTATTTCTGCGGTGTCCATTGTAACTTCTCCTTTTTCATTTCTAATTTTATTGGAGTCCTCTCCCTCTTTTTCTTGATGGGTCTGGCTAAAGGTTTATCAATTTTGTTTATCTTGTCAAAGAACCAGCTTTTAGTTTTATTGATCTTTGCTATTGTTTCCTTCATTTGTTTTTCAGTTATTTCTGATCTAATCTTTATGATTTCTTTCCTCTACTAACTTTGGGTTTTGTTTGTTCCTCTTTCTTTAGTTCCTTTAAGTGTAAGTTTAGAGTGTTTGTTTCAGATGTTTCTTGTTTCTTGAGGTAGGATTGTATAGCTATAAACTTCCTTCTTAGAACTGCTTTTGCTGCATCCCATAGGTTTCGGATTGTCGTGTTTTCGTTGTCATTTGTCTCTAGGTATTTTTTTATTTCCTCTTTGATTGCTTCAGTGATCTCTTAGTTATTTTGCAATGTATTGTTTAGCTTCCATGTGTTTGTGTTTTTTAAGTTTTTTTCCCTGTAATTTATTTCTAATCTCAGCGTTTTGGTTGGAAAAGATGCTTGATATGATTTCAATTTTCTTAAATTTACCGAGGCTTGATTTGTGACCCAAGATGTGATCTATCCTGGAGAATGTTCTGTGTGCACTTGAGAAGAAAGTGTAATCTGCTGTTTTCAGATGGAATGTCCTATAAATATCGATTAAATCTATCTGGTCTCTTGTGACATTTAAAGCTTATGTTTCCTTATTAATTTTCTGTCTGGGTGATCTGTCCATTGGTGTAAGTGAAGTGTTAAAGTCCCCCTCTATTATTGTGTTACAGTCAATTTCTCCTTTTATGGCTGTTAGCATTTGCCTTATCTATTGAGGTGGTCCTATGTTGGGTGCATATATATTTATAATTGTCATATCTTCTTCTTGGATCGATCCCTTGATCAGTATGTAGTGTCATTCCTTGTCTCTTGTAACATTCTTTATTTTAAAGTCTATTTTATCTGATATGAGTATTGCTACTCCAGCTTTCTTTTGATTTCCATTTGCATGGAATATCTTTTTACATCCCCTCACTTTCAATATGTATGTTTCCCTAGGTCTGAAGTGGGTCTCTTGTAGACAGCATATTAATGGGTTGTACTTTTGTATCCATTCAGCAAGCCTGTGTCTTTTGGTTGGAGCATTTAATCCATTCACATTTAAGGTAATTGTTGATATGTATGTTCCTATTACCATTTTCTTAATTGTTTTGGGTCTGTCTTTGTAGGTCCTTTTTTCTCTTGTGTTTCCCAAGAAACACTGCTTAGAGAAGTTCCTTTAGCATTTGTTGTAGAGCTGGTTTGGTGGTGCTGAATTCTCTTAGCTTTTGTTTGTCTGTAAAGCTTTTGATTTCTCTGTCGAATCTGAATGAGATCCTTGCTGGGTAGAGTAATCTTGGTTGTAGTTTCTTCCCTTTCATCACTTTAAATATATCGTGCCACTCCCTTCTGGCTTGTAGAGTTTCTGCTGAGAGATCAGCTGTTTACCTCATGGGGGCTCCCTTGTATGTTATTTGTCGTTTTTCCCGTGTCACTTTTAATAATTTTTCTTTTTCTTTAATTTTTGTCCATTTGATTACTGTGTGTCTCGGCATGTTTCTCCTTGGGTTTATCCTGCCTGGGACTCTCTGCACTTCCTGGATTTGGGTGTCTATTTCCTTTCCCACGTTAGGGAAGTTTTTGACTATAATCTCTTCAAATATTTTCTAGGGTTCTTTCTCTCTCTCTTCTCCTTCTGAGACCCCTGTAATGCGAATGTTGGTGCATTTTATGTTGGCCCAGACGTCTCTTAGGCTTTCTTCATTTTTTCTTTCTTTCTTCTTTATTCTGTTCTGCAGCAGTGAATTCCAGCATTCTATCTTCCAGGTCACTTATCTGTTCTGCCTCAGTTATTCTGCTATTGATTCCTTCTAGTGTATTTTTCATTTCAATTATTGTATTGTTTATCTCTGTTTGCTTGTTCTTTAATTCTTCTAGGTGTTTGTTCTTTAATTCTCCTAGGTCTTTGTTAAACATTTCTTGCATGTTCTCAATTTTTGCCTCCATTCTTTTTCCGAGGTCCTGGATCATCTTCACTATCATTATTCTGAATTCTTTTTCTGGAAGGTTACCTTTCTCCACTTCATTTAGTTGTTTTTCTGGGGTTTTATCTTGTTCCTTCATCTGGTGCATAGTCCTCTGCCTTTTCATTTTGTGTATCATTCTGTGAATATGGTTTTCGTTCCACAGGCTGCAGGATTGTAGTTCTTCTTGCTTCTGCTGTCTGCCCTCTGGTGGATGAGGCTATCTAAGAGACTTGTGCAAGCTTCCTGATGGGAGGGACTGGTGGTGGGTAGAGCTCGGTGTTGTGCTGGTGGCAGTGCTCAGTAAAACTTTAATCCACTTGTCTGCTGTTGGGTGGGTTGAGTTCCCTCCCTGTTGGTTGTTTGGCCTGAGGTGACCCAGCGCTGGAGGCTACAGGCTCTTTGGTGGGGCTAATGGTGGACTCTGAAAGGCCTCACACCAAGGAGTACTTCCCAGAACTTCTGCTGCCAGTGTCCTTGTCCCTGTGGTGAGCCACAGGCACCTCTTGCCTCTGCAGGAGACTCTCCAACACTAGCTGTTAGGTCTGGTTCAGTCTCCTATGGGGTCACTGCTCCTTCTCCCTGGGTCCTGATGCACACACTACTTTGTGTGTGCCCTCCAAGAGTGGAGTCTTTGTTTCCCCCAGTCCTGTTGAAGTCCTGCAGTGAAATCCTGCTCACCTTCAAAGTCTGATTCTCTGGGAATTCCTCCTCCCATTGCCAGACCCCCAAGTTGGGAAGCCTGACATGGGGCTCAGAAACTTCACTCCATTGGGTGGACTTCTGTGTTATAATTGTTCTCCAGTTTGTGAGTCACCCACCCAGCAGTTACAGGATCTGATTTTATTGTGATTGCACCCCTCCTACCATCTCATTGCAGCTTCTCCTTTGTCTTTGGATGTGGGGTATCTTTTTTTGGTGAGTTGCAATATCTTCCTGTCAATGATCGTTCAGCAGTTAGTTGTGGTTTTGGTGTTCTCACAAGAGGGAGTGAGCGCACTTCCTTCTACTCCGCCATCTTGAACCAATCTCCCCCAAGACACATGTATTTTTAATGCCTTATAAATGATACATCCTGTTAACCATTATAGTTTTTTTTTTTTAACTGGCTATTTTGTCAGTGTGTTAATTTTAAAACAACACTGGTTTTGAAAAATAAAAAATGACAAGAAACCACCTAGAATCTAACAACTTTAACCTGTTACTTTATTCAAGTCTGCTGCCATTCTCAGTTCAGTGACACAGGTTGTGTTGACCATACAAATTTAGTACCATTTTGGCCAGTTGTTTCTCTATGATATAATTTTTATCCACTTCACACCCAAGGACTGTTTCCCTCTTGACATATTCTGATGCTTTGTTTTCAGGGCACCTCCACAATGCTTTGTTTGGCAGCTCTTCATGGCATGGTGGCCTTGGTAGGCTCTGAAGGGGATGTAATGCAGGTAAAAAAAAAAAAAAGGGGGCGGCAGGTGGGGGAAGAAACCTAAATGTGTACATAGTCACAGCAAGAAAAGAATACCCAATATCTCAGTATGCTAAGGAAAGAACAGTATATGATCATGGTATTGTTTACACTGGGCTTTCTAGTGCCTTTATATATGGAAAATTGCTCTTGGTCAAGAATTCTTTCTATAGAGATATGTTCCTTATTTTATTTGGTTTGTAGGAATTAAACCTAGTCAACTTATATACTTTCTACAAAATTATCTGAATGAGAAAAGTGATTGGATCCTAAGAAACTTTAAAAGCCATTCATAAGAAACTCCATTTTGCATCTGTGATGTTTAAGTTTATATCTATGTAATTATGTTTTCACTTTAAAATGTTTTGTGTAGTGGACATATGTATATGTAAATTTACAAGTAATTCTAAGGCGTTCCTTTGTTCATACAGTAAAGATTTATTACATGACTGCTACATGCACTGAACTGGTGCTAGGAAATCAGTGATTTCATAAAGCATGGGCCCTGCCTTCAAGGAGCTCATAGCTTTTGTTTTTGAAATATAAGGATATAATGATAAATTATTTCACAGCTTAGATGATGATAACTCATACACTGGGAATATCATTATTTACTTCTGGGGGGATGCGGGATGGGTATTTCTCCTTTTTCTTTCAGCTGAAGTCAGAAGCCATCCAGTCCTCTCATTTTCAAGGCAGACTTAATGAAGTCATTAGAACTTTAACTCAGGTGAGAAGGGGAATTTCAGACCCTTGAGTGGGAAAACAGATATTCCCCTTTGTGGTCTTTTTTCTTTTTCATGATATAAACTGTTTTACTTAGACAATGGGAGACTCTCTGGTTATTCATGGTGAGTTCAAGGGTCATTGGAGAATGGCTTACGGCCCTGCATAATTTGCTGATCAACACACACCACCTCTGGAAAAAAAGAAAGCTGGCATTTTTGAGTTAAGTTGGCACTGGTTTCTCTTAAAAATTAAAACCTGACCTTGCAAAGAATGTCAGGCCCTCCAGACAAGGAAAAGTGGAAGACAGTCAAAGGGCAGGGCATATATCTAAGCAAGAGGCACTAGTTCAGATGTCACTGGTAAAAGTATTTGGGTAAATTATGGTCAGCATTCTCCTTGGCTAAAGAATAAACATGTCCATCTACTGAGAAATGATTTTGTATTTTCAGATTTTTATTTTTAAAAAATCATGATGTTCATTGAATAAACTTAAAAGTACAAGATGAAAGAAGCTGAAAAAATATCACTGATGTTCCTCCCAACCTGAAGCAGCTGCTACTAATATTTGGTCATATTTCTTTTTAAGCATTCTTATTTTCTCTGCATAGTTGTATTCTTATCATATGTAGAACTTTGTATCCTAGGCTTTTCACTTAGCATACTTGTTTTCATTCTTGCAAAATACAGCTGGTTATAATACTCACCACAAAAAAGAAGTTTTAGGAATTCATGCTTTTAAAAGCAAACAAATTTCTGAACAGAAGAAACTCTCTTTTGCATGTATGAATATGAATATTCTCCAAAAAAAATTCTACTGAAACAAGTTGCTGTAACTTGGGGAAAAAAATCTATAAATGAAAACTATTATTTAAAAAATCTTATTATGAATGATAAAACAGTAATAGAGCATTATTCAAAGAAGAGAACAAAATAGTATCTCCTTCTACTTTAAAAGGTACTTTAGTTTTAAGCAACTGTCACCTCTTTTTACTTTTTGGGTTTTCTTTTCTCATTATTTGAAAATTCCTTTAGACCAGTCTGACTCAGTGAAACCTGAGACAACCACTGGTACCTTCCATCATGACTGATAGATTCATTCATTCATTCATTCATTCAGCAACACTTGTTGATCACCTCTATGTCCCACGTTTAGTATACTAGACAGTTGATAGTACATCTTGTATATCTCATTACCAGCCAAGCCACCACCTCATAAAAGATTAGTGACCTCCTGTGAGTGGCCTTCTATTGAATAGAATTTGGCTCTTGCTCCATCATTGAACTGTTACATTTCATTTTTAGGTCATCAGTGTGTCTGGGGTGATTGGTCTTCAGTCAAATGCAATCTGGCTTCTAGGACATCTTCATCTGTCTACTCTGTCCTCAAATCAAAGTAGAACCTCGGGTAAGATTGGAGTCATAGGACACTGGAGCTGGAAGGAGGGATTGCTGACCTGGGGCAATGTGCTTTGTTAAGAGAGTTAATTTTCACAGCTACCCTAGCATAGTAATATCAGTGGTGGATATTACTGTCCCTCTTTTACATCAGAGGAAAATGGACTGTGGAGAGGTCTCCTGACTTGCCCAGGGTCACATAGCAGTAAATGGTAAGCATGCGGTTTGAACTAAGATCTGTCGGCCACCAAAGCCCATGCTCTTTTCACTCTTTCTCTCTGCCTGCCTTGGAGATCGGTTTAGACATTGAGTCTAACCCCATATTTTACAAATGGAGAAGCTGAGGCTCAGAAAGATTACATGACTTAAGTACAAGCTTAATGAGAAATCCAGAAACTAGGAATCAGACCCTTGAAGCTTGGAACAGAGTTCTTTTTATTTTACTAGATGTAATCATAGTTTATATAATATTCATATTTCATTAAAAAACTCTTCATATATGGCTGGAGTTCTTCTGGCCCCTGGTTTTGAGAAAATAATTGGGTAAGTACTTTTAAAGATGTATATCTCCTTGGCCTTGGAATTAAAATCCTAGGTCTTAATGTAACAAGGCTTTTTCTATTTCCAGCTTTTTAATAAAAGCAATAAAAATATTTGCAATTCCCACATGCTTAACTTATGTATGTACTTGGAGATCTTCTGGGGAAGGCATCACTGTAATGCACTGGGACCTATAGCTACTCCTCGCTCTTTATAGAATTTTGACCACTGGCTCTCTTGGACTCATGCCAGGGAGGTTTAGGTACCAAAGATTCCTCATTAAAACCTAGTTTCACATATCCCCTGACAGGTAGTCTACAGACAGCATTACCATGGGCCACTATAATTACTGTCTCCCTCATTTTCAGTCACTCCTCAGCTATAGAAATAGGACACGGTTCCACAGCATTCCCAACATAATGAACTTTAGACAACTAGAAGCTGTCATATTAAAACTGGAAAAAGACAAAAAGAAGTAGTCATATTAGAAACCCTTGGTATTGCTAGTTTTGAAGGGCAGTGCTCTCACAAGGTCCTGGTAAAATAGCATGCGTATGTGAGGCTTTTGCTTTTTCACATAGGCTTTTAATTGTTATACTGTGGAGTACACGGTCTGGCCCACATATACTGAAGGCAGGTCGTAGTGAATCATCTTACACCCAGGTTCTTTGGAGCAACATGATTGTGTGTCTGGAAAAGTTGAGCCATCTATCCCAGTAAAAACCATTTCATGAAACAATTTTGTGGAACTGGGAGGAGAAGAATCTGGAAAACTCCCAGGATTCAACGAGCATAAATATCACTCCTTCACTGTTCCAGGTCAGCAGGCACATCTGGTTATTTGCACGTGTTGGTCACATAGAGGTCCCTGCCTTATGAAGTAAGAGACTGGCTGATATTAATGCTGATTGATGTATTTCCATAGTTCATATATCTGACTCAGGGTGCCCTGAAATAGCCCAGAGAATGGTGGTCTCATCCTAGAAGCCCAGTAGACTCCTTGCTGACACAGAGGAGGTCACTGGATTGTGGCTCATTGATGTGCCAAAGTGGAAAAGGGTTTTTTAAAACCACTTCCGTACAATTTCTGTCCTCTGTGGTTTTTCAGCCTCCTCTAGATTTACCACCATTTTAGATTTGCTTGCATAGCCTAAGTGATGACTTCAAGGCCAGTCACTTAACCTAATAGAATTAGTTGCAACCACAGAGTATTGTTCTGAGATTAATGGCATAAACACTTCTGCTTTGTCTCTAGGTTGATATGGCAGCATGAGATCATTATCTTTCCTTCATTAGTCCCACCAGGTTCATTGGTTAATTTGATCATTTTCTGTCTCCACAGTTCCTACTGACTATAGCTATTTGCCTGAAAGCAGTTTTATTAGAGCAGCCATTGGCTTCTTCATTACAGGAGGAAAAAAAGGCAAGTGAGCACATTTCTTGAACTCTGTTATACTGTCTACATGTCAAGTTTGTGTGCCCTCAGCTTGCTTCTGTAGAATTAAACAATACAAATCTGAAGGGGTGAATAATTTCTCCTGCCAGATCGTCTTTGCAGTAGAGATGACTAGGAGACCAACTACACTAAGTGGTACATAAACATACACACTGTGTGTACTCTTGGAACTACCATATCTGATCTTGGGGGACATGTGAATATCTTAATCTTCCTTTTGGCCATTTCAAAAGTATAAGCACACATTACTTTTCTTGTCAATTTCAAGTGAGTGTGACCTAAAAAGAGAAAACACATATGGGTGCAGTTTGTATTCCAGGACCAGACTTGGAGGTAAGTCTTCTCCCTGAACCTTGTGTGATCACTTTGTGTTGTTGCAATCACTGGCTCTAGTTCTTAATTTTAGCTTGTGTTCTTTTTCTCTGCACCAGTTGTCCCTTTGTGATTCTTTGTTGCTGCCACACACAACCTAAAGACAGAGATTGAGTGCCTTTTGTTTTTAACTGGAGCCAAAATAATGCCACATAAATTATTAAATAAATGCTCTTTAATGATACACACCTACCATTTCGTGCTATGAGGAAAAAATGGATCCGAAATGAGCATGTCATGGCTCAGGAACCAGTTTTATGTAATATTCTTTCATTGATGTGTGCTAGTTTCATTCATCCTTGGGTTGGCTGTGTCAGTCTGGGCAAAATCAGTGCCTGTATTACAACAAGACTGTCCCAGTTTTAGGGCAAAAAAAGTTTTTAAACCAATTAAAATGAAGACATCTGGAGACATCTGAAGTCACTGATTAATGGAGGTCATGGAAGGATAAAATCTCACCATTGGAAGGGACATTAAAAGTCATGTCCATTGTCTAAGTTTCCACTGGGTACAGAAATCCCTGGAGCTTCCAGATTGTAAACTACTTTCATAGGTTGGACATGAATTCCCTTAGTTTCTGCAGTTCTAGAAATTGTGCATAATATTATCCTTGGGTCATGACTTAGCATAATTTGCTTTTACATATCCTCAGTAAAAATTGGTATAAGGTTATGTCATTGTTGTACAAGATATGTTTATATATGAGCATGTCATATATATAATGTGGAGTTAATTGTTTATATTGCCATAAATTAAGTCTTTTTAAAGTACAGAGATGTCTCCATTAGGAGGAAATTGAATTCTTACTAAAGGAGCATCTAAAATTTCCATGGCTAGAATAATTCTAGGAACATATATTTTTGCTCTATTTTTTGTTAGTTTGCTCACTGATATCTTATAAAATTTTTAAATGATGATAATGTGAGATATTTCCATGAAAAATAAAACTCTTAAGACCAAATGAAAGACATACTCTTTCTTTTCTAGTGACTAAAATGTCATTTGGCTCCCTAGATTCATATTTCTTAGTAGAAATGAATTTTCTCTGAATCTTGTGGAAAATTCTCTGTTAAATGTAACATTTTTAATTATGCAGTCATGGTACAACAGGAAGTATTCTGTTCTAAAACTGAAAAATCAGGTGAAGTTGACATCAGAAACGTTATGTAAAATCTTACTATTAAAGCTATTTTAAGACAAATAAATGAAGTATTTAAAAAATGCCATATTACCAGTCACATTTTTGGCATTCTCAGGTTGTGGGAGAGGGCTGCCTTCTTGTCAGGTTTACTGACTAGATTCAGAGGAAAATCCATTCAGCCTTACCCATTACTAATGATGACCCCAGAGGAGTGGAGGCCGTGGGAGGCTGACCTCCGTCTCGGAAGCCCATTTACAAAAACAAAACCAGACCCTGCTCTATGGGTCTAAATGGGATGGCCAAATGCGGAGGTGTGCATGCAAACGAGTGTTTTCTTCTTCAATATGCCCAGCTCATTTGAATTTTAATAACTCCCTTCTGAAGCAGCTTTTGAGTTTAAATGTCTGGGTGTCACTCATCAGAGCCCAGTGGCGCTGCTGATAGGAAGGATGACAACTTTGGTGAGCTCTTTTGAGGAAGAAATGGCTTGAGAGAATAAAAATCATTCTTGGCATAGGCAGAAGAGAGAAAACTTTAGGGATAGCATGGCTTTGTTGCCTCCTTGTGCCATTTAGTAACTCACGAGAAGAAGAAAAATGTGATGAGTTATCCCTGATTCACACATATGCCAGGTTGAGATTGGATGTCATGATCTCAGTTTTAGCCAATCAGATTTGAGATAGTGAATATATTAATCTGCTTCAAATGTTCAGGGCTTTTCTCATTCTAGATACTCACTTTAGTACTCATACAACAGAACATACCATATGTTCATAGCATCCATTCCTTCATACAGGCCTACATTTTAAAACCATGCCAAACAGATAAAATTCCTTCCAATTTTAAAAGACTGCAGTTAATAGTTTTGAATATAACTGTTTTTTTGCTATACTCTATAACATTTTCTCTTCTTCCCTAATAGCCCCACCTTCTAGGAGATGTAATATTCCTTAACCCTTGTCATCATCATAATCTAGTCTATGGACATTTCTTGGCTGTGCTATGCTTAAAATTTGCTTATAATCTAATTCCGCCTATCATGGAATTATTTTCTATCTTAAGGGTCTCTAAATTTTGACTCTTATTTTTGCTTCTTTTCTATACATTTATTCTTTTGCCTGATTTCTGATCTTTGTTTTTTCTCAACCTCATAACATATTCAGATTTCATCAAGATTTTACCTACTTTTTAAACAAAACACTTAAAATGTATTAAAAGTACTTAATAAAAATAATCATTTATTTTTGGCAATAACATTTAGGTATTTCTACCTAATCATTTAGGATTATTTTTCTCTTGCTGGGGAATGTGACTTTCTAAGCTTTAATTTTTCTATTAGGCTTTAAAATTTACAATAAGAAGTATTAATTCGCGGAAAGTATATTTAAATCCTTGTAAGAAAGTCAGTATGAATGGCATTTCCTTCTTGATATGGATTCATTGGTCAGCGATTTGAGTGTATAAGTGTTGGGCTTGTACATATACTATAGATAGGTAGATTCTCAGTTGATCATTTTTGGATTACTAGCATGAGATACAATTGTTGATGAGTCTAGCCAAGAGAGCAGAATATAGAATAAATGATATGAGAAAGCTGTCCTATTTTTCTGATGAAATTATGGAGTTGGTTAACAAAAGTATGTTATTTTTAAGTATTTTAGTTTGGTAATAGTTTACCTATACAATTCTTTTAAAAAAGTTATTAGAAATGAATACATGTGCATAACACTAAGTTCAAAAATGGTATGAAGAAAAAGAAAGAATCCCCTGTAATCTCACCACCTAGAGATAGCCTCAATAGATATTCCAGTGTATGTCCTCTAGATGTGTGTGTTATATTATATTGAATCATAAAATGTATATTATTTTATTGTCTTTTTTTAAAATTTAACAAGTTTCCATGTAAATGGACATAATCACCACTCATCCCCTGAAAAGAAGGGTTGAGGAAGCATGAAAAGAATCCTTGCATCACTTTTTAGACAGGTTTTAATATGATATGTTTGGGGAGTATTTAATTTCTATTTTTTTGTTGTAAACATCATAAAAATATTTGAAAGGAAAAAAGTCACCAATTATCCCATGACTTTCTAACAGCTATTATCATTTAAAATTTTTACTTTTTAATTTGTTCCTGTTATGCACACACAATGTTTACATATTTACCAGTATACATAAACTTTGTATTTTTTAACTTAATATTATATTGTAAACATTTCCCTATTTTCCATATATCTCCATAATTATCATTAAAAATGATTACCATTATCATTAATAATGATAATGACTGACTGTCGAATGTTCTGTCAAGTCGATGAATCATAACTAACCCATTTCCCTATAGATCATTTAAAATTTTTCCTATTATAGAGAACATCCTTGTGCATATAGCTTTCCTTAGGATAAATTGTCAGCAATTTATTAGTGGCCAAGAGTCTGAGGATTTGATGACTACAGGGATGGCATGGCCTCATTGCTCTTCAAAAGGACTGTAGCAGATTTCAGTACCTCGGCCCTGTCTGAGTATCATAGTACAGCAGCATATCATAGTTAAAAAGCATGGGAGCCAGACTGCCTGGGTTCATACCCCACTTACACTGCTTGCTGGCTATGTCACTTCAGGCAGGCTGCTTAAGTCTGTAATCTTCAGTTGCTTCTGTAAAGTGGAGAAAATAATTGAATCTTCTTTCTAGAGTTTTTGTAAGGATTATGAGTTTATGAGCCATCATCAGGCTGACGAGCTCATTGTGAAGGCACAATATAAAACATGGACCTTCAGTCACAGCGAATGCAGCTCTGGGTGCCGGGATAGTCAGAGGTGTTGGCAAGGAGAGGAAAGGGAGGCACCCTGGCACAACTTCCAATCACGCAAGAACAGCAATGGAAGTGAAGGCACTTGAGGAAGCTCAGGTTGGGAGTTCTCTGTGTCTTTCTGCCTGTGTCCTTTTTTGCATCCCTGCATCCCTGGTGGTGACTCTCTGGTGTCTGCCACAGGCAGGGGAAACCTTCAGTTCAGGAGGCAAGAAGTCAGAAGTCAAGGCTGTTGGTAGGGTGGGTTCTTTCTGGGGGCTCTGAACGAGAATCTGTTCCACGCTTTTCTCACAGCTTCACTTTATGTAACAGTGCTTAGGAAACAAATAAAGAATAAACCCTTTCTAGTTATCATATTACAAAGCAAACCATCAGATAGATAAAACAAACGACTACAATAAAAGCCAAGCAGGTATAAAATGATACTTTAAGACTACTTTAATTTGCATTCATTGTCAGAAGGAATGAACATTTTTGTATGTGTTTACTATTTGAGATGTCGTTTCTTTTTTATTAAATGTTAGATGTGCTTTAAAATTTATTTTACTTTTTATTTTAAAATAATTTAAAACTTACCAAAAAGTGAAAACAGCCAGATCACTTCTATATTCCTTTCACCCAGAGACCCTATTCAAGTTTCCCTGACAGCCCAAATGATGGCTTTAGCAGAAAAAGAATTTAATCCAGAATGTCACACTTGTCATCTCTTTGGTCCCCTTCAGTCTGGAACATTGCCTCGGTTGTTCTGTCTTTCATGACTTCAACATGTTTTAGGATTAGAAGCCAGTTGTTTTACAGAGCACTTTTCTGTTTGGGTTTGCCTGGTGTTCCTCACATGAGGTCAGTCACCTTTGGCAAGAATGTTACAGCCGTGGAGTCCTGCTCTGCACACTGCCTCCCTTCGGGTGGTACATGATGTCTGTCTTCCTCCACCAAAGTGATGCTAACTTTGATCACTTGGATAAGGTGATCTCTTCCAGGTTTCTCCTCATTAAAGTTCCTCCTTTCCTTTTATCATCAAGAAATATTTTATGTGGAGATATTTTGAGACTTTATGAATATCCCATTTTCATCCTACTTTCACCCATTAGTTTGGGTATCCATTAATGTTTTCTTGACTGAGTTATTACTCTGATGATTGCCAATAGGTGATTCTTAAAATTCCATTATCCCATTTACACTTTTTGGTAGGCTTTCTTCTAAAAGGAAAAGCTGCCTCCTTCCCTCCCTCCCTCTTCCGTCCTTCCTACTTTCCTTGATTTCTTTTTCTTTCTTCCTTTCTTTCTATCTTTCTTTCAATATGGACTGCTGAACTCCTATTATTCAATTTATTATTCAGTTATTCATTAATTTGATCCTCAAATTGTTCCAGACTAGATCAGTAAGAGCCTCTTTAAGTTGACTCTTGTGTCCTTTTGAGATAACCTTATCATTCTTTGAGTACCTCCTTTTCTTTGTGGCACACAAAGATGTTCTAGGTTCATCTAATATTATCCTCAGCCTTGTAATAGCCAGGTAACTCAAGTTTCTTCTCGTGGAGAAAGATATTTAGAAGCCAAGATCTTGGGTACAAATTACTGCATTGCTACTGCGGTAATCACTGCTCCTAGGCCCTTTCAGTGGGCAGTTAGGAAATTCTCTCTTTCTCTCCTTTTTTCCCTCCCTCCCTCCCTCCCTCCCTCCCTCCCTCCCTCCCTCTCTCTCTTTCTCTCTCACATATTGTCTATATTTATTTTTATATCTAGCTATATATATTGAAAAACTTGAGTTCATACCAATATCTCCAATTCAACATCACAGGCTTCCTTCTGCATTTCCTTATTCTTATTTGTAACTTTCTTCTCTGACTTTAAGAAACCTGACTCCCATTATTCTCAATATATTTGCCACAGTCCTGCTAAAGCTGCCTTCCTCTCTCCCAGGTCCTGATTTCCACTGAGCAGCCACCCTGCTTGGCAGCCTTCCTGGTGCTAAGGGGCTCAGGGATGTTTTTGTTTCTGATAACACTGGATGACATTGAAGTACTTGGTCCTAAGACAGAACATCCTACCAACTCTTAGTATCTGACTGACGTATTGGAATCATCAACTGTTTTCAACAGCTGTCTTGATTATAGAGTGGTTTCTGGCAAGGGGCTAAGCATCTGTTAGTCCCTCAAAATATACCATGCTGTCATTATGTCTATCTGTGTTTTCTAAGGGTTTTGTCTAGAAAAATTTGGCTTATCCTTTCCATCTTGTTTTAAACATCCTTTCCTCAGTGGAGGATAAGACAGGATTCCCTGATGTTCCCAGATTAGTATAGATTTCTTATGTGATAATTTATGTTTTTCATAGTACTTTACATATGTATAATTATTTGCTTAATTATTTGTGATTCTTTGTTTAAAGTCTGTCTTTCCCATTAGACTGTAATTTCCTCAAGGGCAGGAAGAACATGTGGGTTTTATCCTAAATGCTTAGTACAGAGTACTTGGCATGTAATAGTTTTCAAGTATTTGTTGATCTACCACTTTAAACATATATATATGTGTGTGTGTGTGTGTGTATGTGTAATCATATAATATATATATTATATATGTGTATATACATATATATATTGCTTCTAAACAACGCTAATGATGGAGAAGGTAAAGACATATCCACACCATACAAGCGACATGCTGGTGATGGGGAACAGACACACCAGTGGCTGTTAGCCTACTTGTTACCAGACTTTTCCTGTAGGGGTTACACATGTGCATTGTGGCACTGAGATCTGATCCTTTGTGTAGCCAGAGTATGTGTGATAATGGGTCCTGTAGTAATGCATTATGTTCGGATATGCCATTTATATCAGGGTTCTTTGAGGCTGTCAACTGGATGAGGGATTTAAAGCAACTTTGTACCCGGATTTTAAAACATCTGGATCCTTTTAACAAGTACTGTTAGGTCTTCTCAGTTCCAAATCCATTGTCTATAAAGCATTCCAGTATTTCTTTTTGTCTAAGACACTTGGGTGAAAGAGCACTGTAATAAGGGAACTGATCATTCCCATAGCCTAGATTTGGATTCTTGTGTCCAATGCTAAAGATCTCTGGGGAGGGAACCATATGACTCTGTTCTCCCATTTTGGGACTCCCTCTCTCTCCATACCTCCCTGCAAATGCTTAGAACTACCAGGTATTTTCTCCATTCCTAACAGCTGCTATAATTTCTTTCATTCCAGTTAGTTTCAGAATTAGTTCCCTGCAAATATAATGGACAATTTTGTGTGATTCTAGCTATGCTAGTCCATACTGATTCTCTGCTTTTTTAAAAAGTGGAAAATGTATTGCATTATAGCACTTACTTAATTTTCACCGCTGTGCTCCATTTTACAAGTTCTCCTTGTTTCTGACACTTGCTTGTATATTAATTAGGTCAGTTCTAAAGAGTATGGAAGCAACATGTAAAGTGTTTAGATAGTAAAGTGCAGTTACTGGTGAAAGTTCTGTTGTCCTGTCAAGAGAGAGCTTGTTGTCTAAGCAATAAAGATCTAGAAAATGGCCATATTTTACATTTGGTCCTGGTATTAGAGGACAGGTTGAATGTCTTTCCTGATTCTCTAGATCCTCTGGAAACTGCAAGTTTTCTGTAGTGAATTCTATAGAAGGACCTGGAATATAATTTTATATAGTTTTAAAAACACTTGATCTGAGAAAAAAATTTAATAGAAATCTGCTTATGAATTAACGATTTCCAATATAGAATTGGATTTATGTCCTTAATAGGAGTGAAGAGTAATTCTTTTTTTTTTTTTTAAGAATAATAAGCTTTTCCTACCTGGTAATGGCATTTCTAGAATATAGAACATTATTTTTATAAATTTATTTTATTTATTTATTTTTGGCTGTGTTGGGTCTTCATAGCAGTGTGAGGGCTTCTCATTGCAGTGGCTTCTCTTATTGTGGAGCCCGAGCTCTAGGCACACAGGCTTCAGTAGTTGTGGCTCGTGAGCTGTAGAGCACAGGCTCAGTAGTTGTGGTGCACAGGCTTAGTTGCTCCGTTGCATGTGGGATCTTCCTGGGCCAGGGCTCGAACCCATGTCCCCTGCATTGGCAAGCGGATTCTTAACCACTGCACCACCAGGGAAGCCCAGTGAAGAGTAATTCTATGTCCAGATATTTACTGTACTATCTGCCAGTTCATTAGGCTATTTCTATGAATCGTGAGCCAAAAGGCCCCCCAAGAGCAGCTTAAATTTTGTTGTCGTTGTTTTGTGAAATCAAAGACTCCAATTTGCAGCCAACTTTGGGTGTGGACAGCTGCCACATGTGGATAATCAGTATAGAGTTATGTGAATACCCAACCAGTTAATTCCTATCACAGCATTTTTATTTTTATCACACCTGATTTTTCCTTGTCTGTCCTGTCACTAGAGTATAAGCTCCTTGAGCATGGTGACCTCTTCTGCCCTGTTCAACACTGTCTCCACTGTCTGGTAGCTAATAGATACTCAGTTGAATAAATGAATGTGTTTATGAATATATTTACTTTTTTGGTCAGAAATTCTTCTACTTGTAATAGCAATGGTTAACTCCCTGATAATATTTCCTATACTCCTAGTACTACATCACAAGGTGGCATAGAAATAAAGCTTCAGTTACTGGTAACACAGCATAGAAGAGTGGCAGGTGTGTTGAGCTTTTAACATTTTCAAAAAGCAAAAAAGTGTTGGTTGGAGGGGAGAGAAACAGCACTGGAAGGCACACAACTAGTTTTATTATACTTTCCCAAGTTGGCAGAGGCAAAGGTACGGAGGTAGGTTTGTTGGTGGCTACCTAAGAAAATATGCTGATTCTTGAGATAGCTGTAGAAACATCAGAGAAAAGCCTACATTAGAAGCATGGGTTTACTAGTCATCAACGCATAAGTAGTCTGTAAAACTATGAGTAAATGAGCTTAGGCAGTGATAGCAATTATGTTAGTGTGCTTTTTATTACAGAAAACAATGACTCGCTTCAAGTGACTCAGTATTTACTGCAAGGATTCATAGGTTTCCTAGAAATCTAAGGACAGAAACTATTCTCAACCCTCAGAGTATCAGGAGCAGAAAGATACCAGGCATCAAGACTTTATCTTGCTTTCTGTCTACCTGCCCAGGGCTGCACTGTATCGATCTCTTCCATGGATTCTGCTTTTCTCATCAAAGACTGCTTCATCCCTTACTCTTCTTCTTGTGCTTGTGTGTGTGTGTGGGGGTGTGTGTGTGTGTGTGTGTGTGTGTGTGTGTGTGTGTGTGTGGTAAAATACACATAACATAAAATTTATCATTTTAACCATTTTAAAGTGTACAATTCAGTGGCATTTAGTACATTCACAATATTAGGCCACTGTCTAGTTCCAGAACATTTTCATCAGCCCAAAAGGAAACCTTGTACTCCCTGAGCAGTTGCTTCCATTCTCCCATTTCCCCCAGCCCCTAAGAGCCAAAATCTGCTTTCTGTCTCTGTGGATTTGCCTATTCTGCATATTTCATTTAAATGGCATCATTCGCCATATGGCCTTTTGTGATGGGCTTCTTTCGCTTAGCATAATGTTGTCAATGTTCATCCATGTTGTGGCAAGTATCAATATTTAGTTCCTTTTTAATGACTGAATAATATTCCAGTGCATGGATATGCATTTTATTTATCCATTCATCAGTTGATGGGCATTTGGGTTGTTTCTACCTTTTGGCCATTATGAGTGGTGCTGCTATGGAGATTTGTGTACAAGTTTTTGTTTGAATACCAGTTTTCAGTTCTTTTGGGTATGTATCTAGAGGTGGAATTGCTCGGTCATATAGTAATTCCATATAATTTTTTGAGGAACTGCCAAACTGTTTTTCCACAGTGGCTGCACCATTTTATATTCCTACTAGCGATGTATGAGGGTTCCAATTCCTCCACATCCTTGCAAACATTTGTTCTTTCTCCATTATTATTATTATCATTATCATTATTATTATCATCCTATTGAATGTGAAGTGATCACTTGGTTGATTTGTGTTTCCCTAATGACTAATGAGGTTAAGCATCTTCAACTACTTGTTGGTATATCTTCTTCGGAGAATTATCTGTTCAAGTCCTTTGATCATTTTAAAAATTAGATTGTCTTTTTGTTGTCGAATTGTAAGAATTATTTGTGTATTCTGGATACTGGACCCTTATCATATATACAATTTGCAAATGTTTTCTTGCATTCTCTAGGTTGTCTTATCAATTTGTTGATAATATCCTTGGACACACAAGTTTTTAACACTGACAAAGTTCAATTCATCTTTTTTCCTTTTGTTGCTCATATTTTTGGTCATACCTAAGAATCCATTGCCAAATCAAAGGTCATGAAGACTTACCTCTATGTTTTCTTCTAAGAGTTTTACAGTTTAATTCTTATATTGTCATTGACCCATTTTAAGTTAAGTTTTGTATGTGGTGTTAGGTAGGGATCCAGCTTCATTATTTACACCTGGCTACCTAGTTGTCCCAGCACCATTTGTTGAAGAGACCCTTCTTTCTCCTATTGAGTGGTCTTAGGACCCTTGTTAGAAAGCAATTGACCATAAATGTTTGGGTTTATTTCTGGCCTTCCCATTCTATTCCATTTGTTATATGTCTATCCTTATATTTGCCAGTACCACACTGTTTTGATTATTGTAGCTCTGTAGTAAGTTTTGAAATTGGTATGTGTGAGTCCTTTAAATTTTCCTTTTTCAAGATTGTTTTGACTATTTGGGCCCCCTTGCAATTTCATATAAATTTGAGAATCAACTTTTCCATTTCTGCAAAAAAGGTTGTTGAAATTTTGATAGGTATTGTGTTGAATCTGTAGATAGCTTTGAGTAGTATCATCTTAACAATATTAAATATTCCAATCCATGAGCTCAAGATGTCTTTCCATTTATTTAGATTTTCTTTTACTTCTTTCAGCAATGTTTTGTACTTTCAGTGTGTGTGTCTCTTACCTTGGTTAAATTTATTTTCCGATATTTTATTCTTTTGGGTACTAGTGCGTGTGGAATTGTTTCTTAATTTCCTTTTCAGATTATTCATTGCTGGGATATAGAAACACAACTGATTTTTGCTTGTTGATCTTATACCCTGTAACTTTACTACCTTCTCTTTTTCTATGTATAGGATCATGTCATCTGCAAATATAGATAGCTTTACTTCTTCCTTTCCAATCTGGATGCCTTTTATTTCTTTTTCTTGCCTAATGGCTCTGGCTAGAACATCCAATACAAAGTGGAGACAGTGAGCATCCTCGTCTTGTTCCTGATTGTAGAGGAAAAGATTACAGTCTTGCACCATTGAGTATGATTTTCACTGTGGGTTTCTTCACAAATGCGCTTTATCATATTAAGATAATTCCATTCTATTCCTAATTTTCTGAGTATATTTTTGTCATGAAAGAATGTTGGATTTTATCAAAAACTCTGTGTCAATTGAGATGATCATATGTTTTCCTCCCTTCATTCTTTTAATGTGGTATATATTACACTGATTGATTTTCTTATGTTGTATAACACTTTTATTCCTGGGATAAATCCTGCGTGGTCATCATGTATAATCCTTTTAATATGCCCTTGGATTCAGTTTACTAGTGTTTTGTTGAGAATTTACACATCTATATATGTAACAAAGAGTGGTTTGTAGTTTTCTTTTATTGTGTTGCCTTTGTCTAGCTTTGGTATCAGGCTAATGCTGGTCCCATAGAATGAGCTAAGAAGTATTCTCTCCTCTTCTGTTTTTTTGGAAGAAACTGAGAAGGATTTGTGTTAATTCTTCTTTAAGTGTTTGGTAGAATTCACCAGGGAAACCATCTGGTTCTGAACTTTTCTTTGTTGGGAGGTCTTTGATTACCGATTCAGTCTCTTGACTTGTTATAGGTCTGTTCATATTTTCTATTTGTTCTTGAGTCGGTTTTGGTAATTTGTGTGTTTTTAGGAATTTGTCCATTTCATCTAGATTATCCAATTTGTTGCATACAACTTTTTCTTAGTTTTCTCTTATAATCCTTTTTATTTCTGTAAGGTTGATAGAAATGTCATCACTTTCATTGCTAATCTTAGTTACTTGCATCTTCCTTCCCAATCAGTATACCTGTTATTTAATTTTTTTGTCTTATTGTATAAGCTACGTCTTCCAATATAATATTGAAATGCCATGGTGAGAAGAGACATCCTTGCCTTGTTCCTAATCCTAGTTTTTCATCAATAAGTATGATGTTAGCTGTTTTTTAAATAGATATGCTTTATCTGGTTGATGAAGTTCCCCTCTATTCCTAGTTTACTAGGAATAGTTTACTAGTTTACTGAGAGTTTTTATCATGAATGGGTGCTGTTTTTATCATGAATGGGTGCTGGATTTTGTCAAATGCTTTTTCTGCATTTATTGACATATATTCATATGATTTTTCTTCTTTAGCCTACTGATGTGATAGATTACATTAATTGATTTTCAAATGTTGAAGCAGTCTTGCATACCTGAGATAAGTTCTACTTGGTTGTGGTGTATAATTCTTTTTATACATTATTTTCTTGAAGATTTTTTGCATCTATGTTAATAAGAAATATCTGTAGTTTTCTTATGTCTTAATCTGGTTTTGCTATTAGGGTAATGCCATCCTCATGGAATGAGTTAGGTAGTATTCCCTCTGCTTTTATCTTCTGAAAGAGATTAAAGAGAATTGGTATAATTTCTTCTTTAAATGTTTGGTAGAGTTCACCAGTGAACCCATCTGGGCCTGTTGCTTTCTCTTTTGGAAGGTTATTAATTATTGATTCAGCTTTTAAATAGATGTAGTTCTATTCAGATTGTCTGTATCTTCTTGTATGAATTTTGGCAGATTGTGTCTTTCAAAGAATTGGTTCATTTCATCTAGGTTTTCAAATTTGTGGGCATAGATCTGTCCACACAGAGCATGCAGCATTGCATCAATTGTAGTTCAGATTTTCTTACCCCAGCACTGTTCCTGCAGCATCCACTCATGAGTCTCTGCTCTGATAAGCCATGACTCCCTGTATGCATGTGTCTGTCTCTCTAGTCTTGGAGGCAGCAGTTTGCCCTCTGTTCTTCCCTTGCTTAAGGATCCAAGAAGAGTTGTTGATTCTTCAGTCTGTTCAGCTTTTTACTTTTATACCAGAGTGGTAACTTCCAAGCTCCTTATGTGCAGAACTGGAAACCAAAAGTGTCTCCTTTTTTAAAAACTTTTTTTTAAATTATAAAAAACATATAACATAAAATTTGCCATCATAACTATTTTTAAGTATACATTTATATAGTGTTAAGTATATTCACATCATTATGAAACTAATCTCTGGAACTTTTTCATCTTGCAAAACTGAAACTTTGTACCCACTAAGCAATAATACCTACCCTTTTTCCCTTCCCTGACCCGTGGTAACCATAATTCTACTTTCCATATCTATTAATTTGACTATTTTAGATGCCAGGTATAAGTGGAATCATACAGTATTTGTCTTTTTGTGACTGGTTTATCTCACTTAGCATAGTGTCCTCAAGGTTGAGGACATGTAGCATATAACAGGATTTCTTTTCTTTTTAAAGTTGAATACTGTTCCATTCTATGTATATATCACATTTTGTTTATCTATTTATCCATCAATGGACATTTGGGTTGCTCTTGACTATTGTGAATACTACTGCTACAGAGGAGCTGAACCAAGATGGCAGAGTAGAAGGAAGTGCTCTCACGTCCTTCTACTGGAGGGACAGGAAGACACTGGAACAGGAAGACACTGGAACTCACCAAAAAAGATACCCTATATCCAAAGACAAAGGAGAAGCCACAATGAGACAGTAGGAGGGGCACAATCACAGCAAAATCAAATCCCATAATGCTGGGTCGGTGACTCACAGACTGGTGAACACTTATACCACAGAAGTCCACCCACTGGAGTGAAGGTTCTGAGCCCCACGTTAGGCTTCCCAACCTGAGTGTCCGGCAACGGGAGGAGGAATTCCTAGAGAATCAGACTTTGAAGTCTAGTGGGATTTGTTTGCAGGACTTCGACAGGACTGGGGGAAACAGAGACTCCACTCTTGGAGGGTATACACAAAGTAGTGTGCGCATCAGGACCCAGGGGAAGGAGCAGTCACCCCAGGGGAGACTGAACCAGACCTACCTGGTAGTGTTGGAAGGTCACCTGCAGAGGCTGGGGGGGTGCGCTGGGGGCTGTGGCTCACTGCGGGGACAAGGCCACCGGCAGCAGAAGTTCTGGGAAGTACTCCTTGGCGTGAGCGCTCCCAGAGTCTGCCATTAGTTCCATCGAAGAGCCCAAGTAGGTGCCAGTGTTGGGAAGCCACAATGAGACAGTAGGAGGGGCACAATCACAGCAAAATCAAATCCCATAATGCTGGGTCGGTGACTCACAGACTGGTGAACACTTATACCACAGAAGTCCACCCACTGGAGTGAAGGTTCTGAGCCCCACGTTAGGCTTCCCAACCTGAGTGTCCGGCAACGGGAGGAGGAATTCCTAGAGAATCAGACTTTGAAGTCTAGTGGGATTTGTTTGCAGGACTTCGACAGGACTGGGGGAAACAGAGACTCCACTCTTGGAGGGTATACACAAAGTAGTGTGCGCATCAGGACCCAGGGGAAGGAGCAGTCACCCCAGGGGAGACTGAACCAGACCTACCTGGTAGTGTTGGAAGGTCACCTGCAGAGGCTGGGGGGGTGCGCTGGGGGCTGTGGCTCACTGCGGGGACAAGGCCACCGGCAGCAGAAGTTCTGGGAAGTACTCCTTGGCGTGAGCGCTCCCAGAGTCTGCCATTAGTTCCATCGAAGAGCCCAAGTAGGTGCCAGTGTTGGTTTGCCTCAGACCAAACAACCAACAGGGAAGGAACCCAGCCCCGCCTATCAGCAGTCAAGTGGATTAAAGTTTTACTGAGTTCTGCCCACCAGAGCAACACCCAGCTCTAGCCACCACCAGTCTCTCCCATCAGGAAACCTGCACAAGCCTCTTAGATAGCCTCATCCACCAGAGGGCAGACAGCAGAAGCAAGGAGAACTACAATCCTGCAGCCTGTGGAACAAAAACCACATTCACAGAAAGATAGACAAGATGAAAAGGCAGAGGGCTAGATCCTTCATCCTTCCAGATGAATGAACAAGATAAAACCCCAGAAAAACAACAAAATGAAGTGGAGATAGGCAACCTTCCAGAAAAAGAATTCAGAATAATGATAGTGAAGATGATCCAGGACCTCGGAAAAACAATGGAGGCAAAGATCGAGAAGATGTAAGATATGTTTAACAAAGACCTAGAAGAATTAAAGGACAAACAAACAGAGATAAACAATACAATAACTGAAATTAAAACTACACTAGAAGGAATCAATAGCAGAATAACTGAGAAGAACGCAATAAGTGACCTGGAAGACAGAAGGGTGGTGG
>NC_041222.1:62945985-62947147 GCF_002837175.3 Physeter macrocephalus
AACATTAAATGCAACAACATTCACATTACAGGGGTCCCAGAAGGAGAAGAGAGAGAGAAAGGACCCGAGAAAATATTTGAAGAAATTATAGTCGAAAACTTCCCTAACATGGGAAAGGAAATAGCCACCCAAGTCCAGGAAGCCCAGAGAGTCCCATACAGGATAAACCCAAGGAGAAACACACCGAGACACATAATAATCAAATTGGCAAAAATTAAAGGCAAAGAAAAATTATTGAAAGCAGCAAGAGAGAAACGACAAATAACACACAAGGGAACTCCCATAAGGTTAACAGCTGATTTCTCAGCAGAAACTCTACAAGTCAGAATGGAGTGGCATGATATACTTAAAGTGATGAAAGGGAAGAACCTACAACCAAGATTACCCGGCAAAGATCTCATTCCGATTCGATGGAGAAATCAAAAGCTTTACAGACAAGCAACAGCTGAGAGAGTTCAGCACCACCAAACCAGCTTTACAACAAATGCTAAAGGAACTTCTCTAGGCAAGAAACACAAGAGAAGGAAAAGACCTACAAGAACAAACCTGAAACAATTGAGTAAATGGTAATAGGAACATACATATCGATAATTACCTTAAATGTAAATGGATTAAATGCTCCCACCAAAAGACACAGACTGGCTGAATGGATACAAAAACAAGACCCATATATATGCTGTCTACAAGAGACACACTTCAGACCTAGGGACACATACAGACTGAAAGTGAGGGGATGGAAAAAGATATTCCATGCAAATGGAAATCAGAAGAAAGCTGGAGTAGCAATTCTCATATCAGACAAAATAGACTTTAAAGTAAAAACTATAACAAGAGACAAAGAAGGACACTATATAATGATCAAGGGATCGATCCATGAAGAAGATATAACAATTGTAAATATTTATGCACCCAACATAGGAGCACCTCAATACATAAGGCAAATACTAACAGCCATAAAAGGGGAAATCGACAGTAACACAATCATAGTAGGGGACTTTAACACCCCACTTTCACCAATGGACAGATCATCCAAAATGAAAATAAATAAGGAAACACAAGCTTTAAATGATACATTACACAAGATGGACTTAATTGATATTTATAGGACATTCCATCCAAAAACAACAGAATACACATTCTTCTCAAGTGCTCATGGAACACT
>NC_041222.1:62947288-62948778 GCF_002837175.3 Physeter macrocephalus
AATGAAAATAAATAAGGAAACAGAAGCTTTAATTGACACAATAGACCAGATAGATTTCATTGATGTTTATAGGACATTCCATCCAAAAACAGCAGATTACACTTTCTTCTCAAGTGTGCACGGAACATTCTCCAGGATAGATCACATCTTGGGTCACAAATCAAGCCTCAGTAAATTTAAGAAAATTGAAATCATATCAAGCATCTTTTCTGACCACAATGCTATGAGATTAGTAATGAATTACAGGGGAAAAGTAAAAAACACAAACACATGGACGCTAAACACTTCATTACTAAATAACCAAGACATCACTGAAGAAATCAAAGAGTAAATAAAAAAAATACCTAGGGACAAATGACAATGAAAACACGACAATCCAAAACCTCAACAAAATACTAGCAAACAGAATCCAGCAGCACATTAAAAGGATCATATACCATGATCACGTGGGATTTATCCCAGGGAGGAAAGGATGCTTCAATATATGCAAATCAATCAATGTGATACACCATATTAACAAATTGAAGAATAAAAACCATATGATCATCTCAATAGAGGCAGAAAAAACTTTTGACAAAATTCAAAACCCATTTATGATAAAAACTCTCCAGAAAGTGGGCATAGAGGGAACTTACCTCAACATAATAAAGGCCATATATGACAAACCCACAGCAAACATCATTCTCAATGGTGAAAAACTGAAAGCATTTCCTCTAAGATCAGGAACAAGACAAGGATGTCCACACTGCTATTACTCAACATAGGTTTAGAAGTCCTACCCTGGCAATCAGAGAAGAAAAAGAAATAAAAGGAACACAAATTGGAAAAGAAGAAATAAAACTTTCACTGTTTGCAGATGACATGATACTATACATAGAGAATCCTAAAGATGCCACCAAAAAACTACTAGAGCTAATCAATGAATTTGGTAACGTTGCAGGATACAAAATTAATGCGCAGAATTCTCTTGCATTCCTATACACTAATGATGAAAAATCTGAAAGAGAAATTAAGGAAACACTCCCATTTACCACTGCACAAAAAGGATAAAATGCCTAGGAATAATCCTACCTAGGGAGACAAAAGACCTGTATGCAGAAAACTATAAGACACTGATGAAAGAAATTATAGATGATACCAACAGATGGAGAGATATACCATGTTCTTGGATTGGAAGAATCAATATTGTGAAAACGACTATACTACCCAAAGCAGTCTACAGATTCAATGCAATCCCTATCAAATCACCAATGGCACTTTTTACGGAACTAGAAAAAAAATCTTAAAATTTGTATGGAGACACAAAAGACCCCCGAATAGCCAAAGCAGTCTTGAGGGAAAAAAATGGAGCTGGAGGAATCAGACTCCCTGACTTCAGACTATACTACAAAGCTACAGTAATCAAGACAATATGGTACTGGCACAAAAACAGAAACATAGATAAATGGAACAAGATAGAAAGCCCAGAGATAAACCCACGCACCTATGGT
>NC_041222.1:62949211-62975866 GCF_002837175.3 Physeter macrocephalus
AACAGCCACTATGGAGAACAGTATGGAGGTTCCTTAAAAAACTAAAAATAGAATTACCATATGGCCCAGCAATCCCAGTACTGGGCATATACCCAGAGAAAACCACAATTCAAAAAGACACATGCACCCCAATGTTCATTGCAGCACTATTTACAATAGCCAGGTCATGGAAGCAACCTAAATGCCGATCGACAGACGAATGGATAAAGAAGTTGTGGTACATATATACAATGGAATATTACTCAGCCATAAAAAGGAACAAAATTGGGTCAGTTGTTGAGACATGGATGGATTTAGAGACTGTCATACAGAGTGAAGTAAGTCAGAAAGAGAAAAACAAATATCGTATATTAACACATATATGTGGAACCTAGAAAAAGGTACAGATGAACCAGTTTGCAGGGCAGAAATTGAAACACAGATGTAGAGAACAAACATATGGACACCAAGGGGGGAAAGTGGCGGAGGGGTGGGGGTGGTGGTGGGATGAATTGGGTGATTGGGATTGACGTGTATACACTGATGTGTATTAAATTGATGACTAATAATAACCTGCTGTATAAAAAAAAAGGTATTAATAGGGAAGGACTCTAAGACACATCAATAAGTGAGAAAAATAAGGTGTAGTAGAGTGGAGAGGTACAATATGCTGCATTTGCCTAAAAAATAATGATTTTTCTGCTTTTTGAACTATGTGAATAAATTATTATATAATTTTGAAAACAAAAAAAAATAATACATAAAGTAACTGTTTTACTGTCAAAAAAAAAACCAGTACTATTACAAACATGGGCATGCAGGGGCTTCCCTGGTGGCGCAGTGGTTGAGAGTCCGCCTGCCGATGCAGGGGAAACGGGTTCGTGCCCCGGTCTGGGAAGATTCCACATGCCGCGGAGTGGCTAGGCCTGTGAGCCATGGCCACTGAGCCTGCGCGTCCGGAGCCTGTGCTCCGCAACGGGAGAGGCCACAACAGTGAGCGGCCTGCGTACTGCAAAAAAAAAACAAAAAAAAACAAAAAAAAACACATGGGCATGCAAACATCTCATCGAAACTCTACTTTCAGTTCTTTTGGAAGTGGGATTGCTAGGTCATAAGGTAGGTCTATTTTTAATTTTTTGAGGAGTCATCATATTGTTTTCCATAACAGTTCTTCTATTTTATAATCCCACCAGAAGTTCACAAGGGTTCCAATTTCTCTAAATCCTCACCAACACTTATTTTTTTCTTTTTTTTTTTTTTTTTAAATAGTAGCCATCCTAATGGCTATGAGGTGATATCTTATTGTGGTTTTGTTTTCTTTTTTTTTTGCAGTACACGGGCCTTTCACTGTTGTGGCCTCTCCCATTGTGGAGCACAGGCTCCGGACGCGCAGGCTTAGCGGCCATGGCTCACGGGCCTAGCCGCTCTGTGGCATGTGGGATCTTCCCGGACCGGGGCATGAACCCTTGTCCCCTGCATCGGCAGGCGGATGCTCAACCACTGTGCCACCAGGGAAGCCCTTATTGTGGTTTTGATTTGCATTTCTCTGATGATCAGTAATGTTGAACATCTTTTCATATCTTTGTTGCCATTTGTGTACCATCTTTGGGAAAATGTCTTCAAACTCTTTGCTCATTTTTATATGTTTCTCCTTTTCCCTTTCCCTATGCTTCTCCTTTCTTGACTGTTTGACCTTTTATTGACTATGCTTCTGCTTCTCCCGGTTTTTCAACTTCTACTAATTGTTCTACTTTTCTTTCTCACTCTGCATGTGCTTCTCCTTTTTCCTATGCTTCTCCTTTTTGTAGCTGTTTTTCCTTTTGCTGACTCTGACCTCCCTCTGCTTCTCCCTTTTTCAGAGTCTGCTGATTCTGTTAATTTTTCTGCCTCTGCTTCTCCTTTCTGTGGCTATTTTTCCTTTTGCTGACCCTGCCCCCGCTCCTGCTTCCCCACTTTTCAGGGTCTGCAGATTCTGCTGCTTTTTCTGCCTCTGCTTCTCCTTTTCCCGTGCTTCTCCTTTCTGCAGCTGTTTTTCCTTTTGCTAACTCTCCACTTACTTTTCCTTCCCTGTTTTCAGCATCTGCTGATTCTTCTACTTTTCTACTACTTTTTCTGACTCTGCTTCTCCTTTCCCCTGTGCTTCTCCTTTTTCCATGCTTCTTATTTCTGCAGCTGTTTTTTCTTTTGCTGACTCTGCCCCTACTTCTGCTTCTGCACTTTTCAGGGTCTCCAGGTCAGCTGCTTTTTCTGCTTCTGCTTCTCCTTTTTTCCTGTGCTTCTCCTTCTCCCATGCTTCTCCTTTCTGCAGCTATTTTTCCTTCTGCTTCCCCACTTTTCAGGGTCTGCTGATTCTGATTTTTCTTTCCCTGCTTCTCCTTTTCCCATGCTTCTCCTTTCTGCAGCTGTTTTTCCTTTTGCTGACTCTGCCCCCGCTTCTGCTTCCCTGCTTTTCAGAGTCTGCTGATTCTGCCTTTGCTTCTCCTTTTTTTCCTGTGCTTCTCCTTTTTCCTGTGTTTCCCCTTTTCCTGTGCTTCTCCTTTCTGCAGCTGTTTTTCCTTTTGCTGACTCTTCCCCCATCTCTGCTTTCCCCTGTTTAGGTGTCTGCTGCTGCTTTATCTGCTGATTCCACCCCTGCTTTTCCTTTTCCTGCTGATGCGTTTCCTTTTGCTGATTCTGCTTCTCTTTCTGCTAATGCTGATTTCCCTTCTGCTGCTTATGTTGATCCTGCTGCTGCAGTTACTTCTCCTTCTTGGTCTGCTACTTTTTCATACATCATTTCTGACCTCCTTGTAACTTCACTTCTATATGGCCCTCAATGGCTACTCCAACCCTGGCTTCACCTTACGGCTGCACTCAGAACTGCTAGAGTGTCTCATTTTTTCAATTTCAAATTACCTCCCACCTGAAAAAAAAATGAAAAGAACGTGGTGCTATGTCACAGATAGCTGGTTAACCTGTGGATTAGCTGTTACATCCGGTGCTCACCTGTGGAGCAGTCAGCCATGGCACAGGCTGAGAAGAAGAAGCAGGGATCACATGGGACAGAATGTACCACTTAGAGCCCCAGGGACTGAAGGTAAACAATTCTCCTGAGAAGGAGATGGACCTGAGTGGTAGTAATTGTCTCCTCTTCTAGAAGTGGATTAAGGAGTGAGTGAGCAATAAGGCAATAATGTAAAGTTACTCTTTGTAGGAAGCTCGATGAAAAGACATGAGAGAGGGCTTCCCTGGTGGCGCAGTGGTTGAGAGTCTGCCTGCCGACGCAGGGGACGCAGGTTTGTGCCCCGGTCTGGGAAGATCCCACATGCCACAAAGCGGCTGGGCCCGGTGAGCCATGGCCGCTGAGCCTGCGCGTCTGGAGCCTGTGCTCCGCAACGGGAGAGGCCACAACAGCGAGAGGCCTGCGTACTGGAAAAAAAAAAAAAAGACATGAGAGAGCATGGAAGAGAGTTAAGTAGCAATGTGGAATATTCGTATCCAGACAAGAGGGAAAGACTGGAGACAAATAAGAGAGAGAAGAAGAGAGGGAGCAAAGTTTCTAGCAAATGGAGTTGACTTTAAGGGCAGAGAACTGAAAGGCTGAACACAATTGAAGCTGTGATATCAAATGCTTTGAAACTAGTAGAAAGGAGGGAAAGTTGGCATGTTCCAGTTTCATGATGCTATTGAGGTGTTCTATTATTTTTTTCCTTTCTGTTGCAGGTCCTGAATCTGTGCCTCCTTCCCTTCTCAAAGTTGTGATGAAACCCATAGCAACTGTTGGAGAAAGCTACCAGTATCCTCCTGTGAACTGGGCTGCACTCCTCTCTCCACTTATGAGGCTAAACTTTGGTAAATATCATGTTTTTAGGTCTTCAGACTCTGCTTTTAGGATGTGACCTGAATAGAAGATTGTGTGTCACAATTGGTAGTGACGGGATGGACGTCTGGGTACTTGAGGTTTGTCTTCTTGGATGGGACAGCTGGGTTACTTTCATTGAGTCACTTTCTAAATAGCTGAGGGGGAGGGGGAGGAGGTTTGAAGACACAGACCAGATGCACTCATCAGAACAATACTCGACTGAGATGGTGCATGTCGCTGGGTGTGTGGTGCAGGTCCCAGAAAGCCTGGTTTGATGGTTAGCAAGCTGCATTTTCAGAACTCCAGGTTTCAAGGAAATGCCCTATGGGATGTTTTCTATTACTGCTGTAACAAACTACCACAGACTTAGTGGCTTGAAACAACACAAATTTATTATCTTATAGTTCTGTAGGTCAGAAGTCCAACATGGTTCTCACTGGGCTAAGATCAAGATATCAGCAGAACAGCATTCCTTCCTAGTTGCCCAGGGGAGTGATGTGGCCTGAATGTTTGTGTTCCCTGAAAATTCATATGTTGAGAACCTAAACCTCTATGTGATGGTATTAGAGGGTGGGGCCTTTGCGGGTGATTAGGTAATGAGGGTGGAGCCCTCATGAATGGGATTAATGCCCTTATAAAAGAGGCCCCACAGAGCTCCCCAGTCCCTTCCACAATGTGAGGACACAGCAAGAAATCAGCAGTCTGCAACCTAGAAAATGGTTTCACTGGAACCCAACCATGTTGGCACCCTGGTCTTGGACTTCCAGCCATCAGAACTGTGAGAAATAAATTCCTGTTGTTTATAAACTACCCAGTCTGTAGTGTTCTGTTATAACAGTCCAAACAGACTAAGACAGGGAGAATCCATTCCCCTTCCTTTTCCAGCTTCTAGAGGATGCCCATACTCCTTGGCTTGTGGCCCCCTTTCTCCATCTTCAAAGCAAACAACAGAGGGCTGAAGACCTCTCATGCTGTCATCTTTCTGGTTCTCTGAAGACAGGAAAGGTTTTCCATATTTAAGGATTCATGTGATTAATGGGTCTATTTGAATAATTGAGAATAATCTCCTTATCTCAAGGTCTTTAACCTTAATCACATCTGCAAAGTTCCTTTGCCATACAAGAGAACGTATTCATAAGTTCCGGGGATTAGCTATAGGCATCTTTGGGGGCCATTATTCTGTTTACCACAGGTACATTGTGGTGAGACGCGAAGGGAATGCACACCTCAGTTTGTCCACAGCAACCTCTATTATGGAGTTAGAGTATCAGCATAGGCAGATTTAGCTGCATGTATTTGTCCCCCACCTCCAAAAAAAAAAGAGAGAACAACTTTAACAGTGTTATAAATTGTATATGTGTATTTGCCATGAGTGCTCTTTTACAGTAGGTGCTTACTTACATATGATATACAAAAAGATTTGTATACTATAATTTATGTACAGTTTAAGGGATAATCAAAGATTATTTTGACTGAACACAATTTTCATTTGAATGCTTTCATTTGAACGTAATCCTGTATAAGATATGCTCTCACCATACTATGTTTCCAGAAAAATATGTTCCCCTGCCCCTCCCCTGCTTTTGTGTGCTATGTTGAAGACGTTGGTGTTTTAGTAAAACTCCTTAGTAAAAAGAAGAAAAGGTCTGGTTGGGAAGATGCATCTGCCGACTGGGATCAGGCTTAAAAAGACTGGGTCATGAAGAGAACATGGATACATCTCTAAGTCCTTCCAGATTTGTCTATGTGCTGAATGTAAGATGGAGAAGAGAGAAAAACAGAAACGAGATTTTTAGCTAGAATTTTCTCAAATTTTTAATAGTATTTGAGTGTTTAGGTTTGTCTAGACATCATAAGAGAACTTTCCTGAGCTATTTCAAGATCCTTACCAGTTCCAAGACTCAGGCCTCTGATACAGTGGGTACGTTCTTTTGCTTCGTAACTAAAAACGTCTCTTGAAATACCTTATGGTTTGCTGAAGTTCCATTACCTTTAGACATCACACACAAGTTCTTTTACCTTTAGATGTCTGATTTGAGACATTGAAGCCTGAATATGAGTTAAGAGAAGCAGCTATATTACAGATATTTTTTTCCTTTCTTCTCTTTCAGGTGAAGAGATTCAGCAACTGTGTCTTGAAATTATGGTGACCCAGGCTCAGTCATCCCAGAATGTAGCTGCACTGTTGGGAATATGGGTGATGCCGCCACTGATCCATGGTCTGAGTGTATGTAGTAATTAAGGATGTTGAGCAACAGGAGGATATGGTTCTTTTGGGGGAGATCAACTTTCATTTGTGTGTGAGCTCAAAGTCGAGTGGACAAATGGGATTTCACAAAGAGTGAGGGCTTGACAGCATTTAGTTATCCTTCCATTTCTTTTAGCTGGACAGCAAATTGGAAAATTGTGGGACACAGAACTCTGCCATAGCCATCACCATTCATGCTTTCAGCTACCATTTATTACAAGAAAAAGGGACAGTGATGATCAGAGATATTAAAATTCCTTTCTCAAGACCATACAGGTAGAAAGTTGTAGAGTTATTGGAACCTGGGTTTGTTTATATGATATGCAGTCGTTTCAGCGGGTATTAAAAGAAAGGCAAATCCACATGCACTGGATAAATGATCCCTCCCTTTCACAGAAAGGCAGCAATTAAGGCGAGCCTTGAAGGCTTGGTAGGATTTCATTAGGCATCAAGTTAGAGACACAAGGGGATGTAAGTGGGAAGGTGTATGTGGAGAGAGTAGAACATCTCTGCCGATGGTGTTCAGCTTGAGTAAAGTGCTGAGGGAGAAGTGATCTAGCCTGGTATTTATGATAGAGGGGGACAGCACCTTCCAGGGTATAGACTAAGGGTAGGTAGGAAGAATAGGGTGAGATTATTTAAAGATGTGAAATTAGTAAAGATGTATAATTTTGCGTACATTTCAAGGTAGGACCAAAAAAAAAAAAAACCACATTCCATGATTCGTTAGAGGTTTACCAATTAATTATAAGCTAAATGATCTCCTCTTTGTTATTCTTCTATTCTAGGAGGCTTTAATTCTTTGAGGATAGTGCAAAACCCTCTTATTATTTCCTCAGTCTTTTGGCTTTAGTCTCTACTCTGTACTTCTTTTTTTTAAGCTTTCCTACATCTCCTGATTCTTTTTAATTGAAGGTCAGTGTTACTGAGGTCTGCATCCTTTCCATCAGCTGTTATTACCTGTCTGCTCCAAACAGCTCCCATTTAGCTACCACTTAATGAGCACTTGTTACGTACCTGCTATTGGTAAGCACTCAATGAGTACTTTCAGACATCATATTTAATCTCTCTTCAACCCTGACAGGCCAATTTTTTTTTTTACAGCTCTATTGAGTTATAATTTATATTACATAAAATATGGCTATTTTAAGTTTATAATTTGATGAGTCTTAGTACATTTATATATTTTCATCCATCACCAATAATATTTCCATCACCCCAAAAAGTTCCATCGTGCCTACTTATAGTTAATCCCCACTCCCAATCTCAGACTCAGGCTACCACTGTTCTTTTCGTCTCTATAATTTTTCCTTTTTTAAAGAACTTTCATATAAATTTAAATTTCATATAAACTTTAGAAATTCTTTAGAATGGAATTGTACAGTAATATCTTTTGTGTCTGGCTTATTTCACTTCTGAGTAGATTTTATTTCCATTTTATAGGTTGATAAACTGAGGCAAATGGAGGTTAAGCAAAGTTTACATAGCAAATAAATGGAAGAGTCCGGCTGACTCAAAAGCCTGTGTCTTGAACACTGTTCTGTTAATGCTTCCTTCCTTTTGAATCATCTATAATTCTAACAGCCTGTTTTTTTTAATCTCAGACATTTTTCTAGGTTTTAGTTATCCTTCCATTTCTTTTAGATCTGTCCTATTTTTTTTTTTTGGCATTTGTCCTTGATTAGGAACCTTTCTTATTATCTTTGTTAATTAACAAATTAAGTTTGTAAATTCATTTTTTAAATTATGTACCTGCTCATTTAAAAAATGATCTGAAATGGCATGTTTTTTAACGTGAAATCTTCTGTAACTCATGAAGCTACATTGATCTTTTTTTGAAATTTACTGGTTTTTGTCAGATTTTATTTTTTAAAGCACTTTTAGACTTGCTACTCCTTTAGTATCATACTTAATGTTTCTAAGAATTTTTGAAGCCTGCTTTCTCAAAGTCTGTGGCTCACAGCTATCATTAACTATACCCCTTCTTAGCTCTCCTGAACTCTAAGATGCTGTGGTCAGTTCCACAGCATGGTTCTTCTTTGCTCAGAAATGGCCCCAGAATGCCAGTTCCCCTCATTAATTCTTTATTCTTCCTCAGAAGAAGAAATGAATAATATTAGATATTCTGTTTAGTTGATTTCCAGCAGTTGAGCCTTCATCTTCAGGAGCTTTTCTTCCGGGAGAATGTGACCTTTTAAGACTGAATAGCAACTGTCATGTTCTTTTAGAAGTAACATTTTATTCCCCTCGCTGAAGAGATCCAAGGTTTAAGCTGAGTAGTTCACAGATGGATTGGCAGATACCATATATCCACACGAGTCACCCTGGATCAGAAGTCACCGCAGCCGCTAAAATTACATGCATCGGTGGTCCATTGGACCATGAAGCTGTGGGGAAATGAGGGTCTAGGAAACAACCTGATCTTTTTATCTTTCACCTGAACCTTTTAACTTTCAAACACGGTGATGATGTAGAGGTTTTGAGCATTACAAACCCAGACTTGCCTGTTTACATCTGACCTCTTCTGTTTTGCTTTCAGCTGAATATCAAGAAATACCTCCTGCTATCTGTGCCTTCGTGGATAAAACATGTCTCTGATGAACAGATCGTAGGTTTTGTTGAAAGCTTAATGGTGCCAGTTTTTAAAGCAGCTTCCCCACTCTCCAAACCTGAGTTATGCCCGAGTGCCTTACAGGGTCTGAGCCAGGCCATGAAACAGCCCAGCCCTGCCTACCACCTCTGGAGTCTGCTCAGCAAAGCTACTGGGAAAATTTTTGACCTTCTGCCAAATAAGATTCGGGTGAGGAACAAAAATATTTACATTCCTGACAATTTATGTTTGGGATTTTTTAAAGCCTTTTGGCAAAGTAGGGAGGTATATGTTTTAAGAATGTGGTGGGAAGGCTAGCAAGAAATAACCACATTCTTCACTAAGAATGTTTGCTTCCAAGATCTAAATTGAGGTTGAATATTTAGAACCAAAGTTTTGAGCACACTCAGAAGCAGGTTAACCAGTGCGGCACCAGGAAGTTTGCTCTTAGGCCTTTTACCAAATGCCTGTAGAAGATGAGCACATTCAGAAATCCTTACACTTGGGCTTCCCTGGTGGCGCAGTGGTTAAGAATCTGCCTGCCAAGGCAGGGCACATGGGTTCAAGCTCTGGTCCAGGAAGATCCCACATGCCGTGGAGCAACTAAGCCCTTATGCCACAACCACTGAGCCCGCGCTCTGGAGCCCGTGAGCCACAACTACTGAAGCCCACGCGCCTAGAGCCCATGCTCTGCAACAAGAGAAGCCACTGCAATGAAGAGCAGCCCCCGCTCCCTGCAACTAGAGGAAGCCCTGGCGCAGCAAGAAAGACCCAACGGAGCCATAAATAAATAAATTTTAAAAATAAAAAAAAAGAAACCCTTATACTTTACACCTGGGGGGTCCTTGGGCGTATTGTCCGACCCACTATTTACATCAAGTGACTTAATACTAGCCTTGCCTCTCCCCCAACAGACTTCTGAAATGTAGTTGTACAAAGAAGTTAAAAATCCATTCGGAATGATGGGTTCTGATGAGAAAAAAGTACAGTCAAACAAAATACACGCAATAACAGGAAAGATGGTTTTTAAATGATAAAAATTGGCCACGAGTTTTGGCTTGGTTAAAATTAAAATCTCATCATCTGCTGTTCGTGGAGATAAGCAAATCTAATGATTCTGTTAGAAAATTGAGAATATATGTTATTTTACACTGTATTTTGACATGCTTTGGATTTTTCTTTACCAGAGAAATGACCTAGAGCTGTATATCAGTGTAGCAAAATGCCTCTCGGAAATGACAGACGATGAAGCCAATCGGGTTGCCCAGATTACTGAGGTAATAACATATCTATGTGGTTTTTTATTATTGAGGTGGAAATTACAATTGAGATGATTATAGTATCCTTTTGGCTGAAGCTAGCTTTGCTTCATATTTGTTTGTTACTGGCTAATTTCAGGAAACTATCTTTTTCACTGTGGGGTCTCATGTCCAGCCTAGTATGGTTGGATATGTAGTAGTATATAAATGGATAGATGAATGAATAACTTTTTAACCTAATTAATCCCACTTTGTCAAGAACATTTTAGTGTTAATGATGAGCAAAAATAAGTACAGGACATCTTCAATACAAAATCCACAAGAATGGAAATATTCTGACCAAAGAACCTTCTGGTGCATGGTAGGCACATTTATTTTCCTTCACCTGATACTTATCCTTTTGGAATGAAGAAAGGTGGCTGATTGAAAAACAAACACTATTATCACTGACACAAGATAATTAACAAGTACCTCTCAGACCCATACCAGATCAAAGGATGAATAAGCAAAAAGCAGCATAAGAGTAAAGTTGCCAGATTTAGAATATAATACAAGATACCTTGTTAAATTTGAACTGCAGATTAAAAATGAATAATTTTTTAGAATAAGTACATCCCATTGGGACCTACTTATTCAAATGGCATCCCTGCATACCAGGTAATACCAAAGGTCTAGAAGACTGTGAGCCCTCACATCGTGGGTGGTCATCTTATCATTTATTTCACTATATGGCAGGTTGGCCTGTTAAGTTGAACCCTTGAATCCTCTGTGTTGTGTAGCTGTGCTGCTCAAACTGTGGCTGACGGACCCACAACATCAGCCTGGCAAGTGATGAGAAATGAAAATTCTGGAGCCTCACTCCAGACCTACTCAATCAGAAACCCTGGAGGGAGGCCCAGTGGTGTGTGTTTTAACAGTCCCTCCCGGTGATTGTGGTTCATCCTAAGGTTTGAGAAGCACTGTTAGAATATTTGGAATATTGGCGTTTTGGAGATTAGTTTGTTTTAAGCAAGGATAAGCAGTATAAGGAAATGCTTGAGAGAGTGGACTCTGGAGCCTCACTGCCCTGGTATGAAAGCCAGTCTCTCATTTACTTGCAACATGACATTGGTGAAGTGTCATAACCTCTCTCTGCCTCGGTTTCCTGATCTATAAAAGGGAGATAATAGCGCCTACCTATTAGGGTTGTTTTGAGAGTTAAATGGCTTAATCCATGTTAAGTTGTTGGGAAAGTGCCTGACCCAAGGCAAGTACTTAGTAATAACTTATTATCATAATTATTACGTTCATGTAATTTATTACAACTTGTTATATTCATGTTACATTGTTCGAAGTAGTTAATATAATTTACTTTGGGGTACCTAGAGCTAAAAGTTGCTGTGTTATTCACTTGGGTTTCTAAAGTGCCATTCAGAAGACTGTCACTAGAACATTCTAAATCCTCTTCTGGTGTCCCCAAAAGAGTTAATGTGTTCCACTGAGCCCTATGTTTTCTATTCATTTCTAGAAAGAACACAGGTAAGAAGAAGGTACAGGTGAAGAGCTCAGACTCCTTGGGTTTCAGCTCTTACTCTGTGTGGCAGTAAGCAAGTGGCCTAACTTCTGTGCTTCAGTCTCCTCATCTCTAAAGGAGGGATGATAATAGTAATCTATTGCTCAGTGTTAGAATTAAATGCGTAATTCAGTGGTCCTCAAACTTTTTGGTCTTGGGACTACGTTAGTGTCTTAAAAACTATTGAGGACTCCAAAGAGCTTTTATTTATGTGGGTTATATCTGTCAATATTTACCATGTTAGAAATTAAAACTAGAAAAATTTAAAAATATTTACTTAAAAGTAATAATAATAAACCCATTGCATCTTAACATATGTAAGAAAAAGCTATTTTCTGAAAAACAAATTAGTGAGAAAGTGGCATTGTTTTACATTTTTGTAAGTCTCTTTATTGTCTGGCTTACTAGAAGACAGCTGGATTCTCACAGCTGCTGCTTCATTCAATCTGTTGTGATGTTGTTTGGGTGAAGTATGTGAAGAAAATCCAGCCTCACACAGATATGTAGGTGGAATGGGGAAGAGTGTGTTAACAGTCTTTTCTGATAATTGGGGATGTCTTTCTTTGATACTGTACCAAAACTCAGCAAGTGTTGGTTTCTTATAGGTTAGTTGAAATGTGGAATCTGAAACCATATCAGTGAACTTCACATACTCTGTTACATTAAAGTCCACTGCACTCTGGGTCTTTTACCAATGCATGATTTTGTAAGATATTATTGCAAGATTTGTAAGATATATTGGTCATTTGGAAAATACTGAGTCACTGAATTTTGAAAATCTTCCAAATGTTGGTACATTTCATTATAAAATATCAAAACATCACATTTGTCAGTATCACCAGCAACTTCATCAGAAAAGTCTTTTTACGTATCTGCTACTAAAGTCATAGTAGCAGATACAGATTTTCCAAAAATCTAATTTTCACTTAAAAGCTCACATTTTATCATTGGCAATAAATACTGTCAAGTATTTTCCCTTGAAGTAACAGTCTTACTTTCTTCACTTTAAAAAAATAATCAAATACTCAGTTTTCATAACCATAGTTTGTCCATCAATTATTCTTTTCAACTAAATGGCATTCCATGAGAAGAGTAGCTATTTCAGCTCACAACTCACTCTCACAACTTTCTCCTTGAGATGACCATCACACTTGGGGATGCAGCACAAGTCTTTTATGCGTACTTCCCATTTGGTCATACAGAATATTACAAAGATGTACTCAAGGGCAGAGGTTTAACAAGACTAGTAATTTTTATTGTTTAAAGGATATTTTAAATGAAACTAGCTTTTTAAAAAATTGCAAGTGTCAGTGAAAAATACAATGAACATTACTACAGTTTGGGGTCTTATTATGAATAGAGTTTGACCTCACAGACCCTCTAAAAGGGTCTTGGGGTGCCCCATAGGTCTGTGTACCACACTTTGTGAAGTGCCAAATTAACACAGGTTAAGTGCTTAGAATGGTGCCTGGCACATAATAAGTACTGTATTTATTAGTTATCATTATTTGTGTATCTTTACTAAATATCCTCACCAATTAAACCCTGAAATCATTTATGGTTTTTATGAGAAAACAGGAGGTGACATTACAACCATCTGTCTGTAGGTACATTTTAATATAGTACGCCGGCAGGTAGGTCACACAGTGCAGGAAACTAACAGTTTTAGCATTTGGAACGGTAATCAACTTCATACTCACCCTTTCTCTTTGCCCTTGCCCTGAGGTTCTATAACAATTTCAGTTAATTTAATAGTAACTGAACAATTTGCTTTTTTTGCAGAACAGCCTAGAAAAGGCTGCCTTTGTCAGACTATACTTGGTCTCTCAAGGACGATTCCCCTTGATGGGCCTGACAGATGTGCTCAGTGTTGCTATTCGGCACCATGAAAAAGACACATTGGCCTGGATGATACTGCACAGCTTATACCAGGCACGGATTGTGAGCCACGCCAACACCGGTAAGTCCACCTGGAGGCGAACATCAGGAACAGAAAGATGTACCTACCATCTTTTAGGTTGTAATTGTTTCCTCAACTTAACTAGTTTAGTGCTTCTTGACACAGGTGAGGCCTTGTTACCCCAAATGAGTAGCACCTTGGAAAGAAATGAGCAATTACAGCTCACAACATCAACTCTTTGGAGGTGGGAATGAATTCTACTGGTGACTTTTATCTTGTCTTTGGCCCTCCAGGCCCTCAGAGACATAAACAAGTTTATCAGGTTGATTCTGCCTGCTTCCTTTCTCAAGCAGATGGATGCTGATTGATTCTCCCTGATGTTTTCATGAAAACAGCTTTTGGGTGGTCATTTTACAAAGAGAAAAAGAAAGCAGCAACAACAAATTAGTTATTCTATAGAAGAACTTCTCAGGGGTGAGAAGAATAAAATCTGGACACCCTTACTACATCCTCAAGCCAGAAGCTGCAGGCCTGAAGCTCTGCTAATGAATGGTGCAACTTTTAGACCATTTTAGACATTTATAATTTAATAATCATCTAAAGAGGGAGCTCCCTCATTTCTCCTCCATGCCTTTGGTCATATGCTTATAATTTCTCAAGTCTACATTCAGGTCCTGAAGGCATCTGGCTTCAGCAGATCAGATGTGGCTGGGAAGCCCTTGTGACCCATCATCCCCATCTCTTGTAACTTGAAGGCTTTGAGAGAAAACTGACAAATACAATTAATTGTAATACTCTTTGCAAGACTGTGTAGGAAATTTTGATTCATCCTCCTCTTTGGCAACTGAGAGAGTTGTCTCATGTCCACAGTAGCGCCAGCCCAGTGAAAAGTGAACCTGTGATGAGAAATGAAATTCTTTACTCTAACTCAAAAGTGTATTTATCAGGCAGAAAACTAGCAGGTATTCCCTATTAAGCATGAAGATACATGAAGGAAACAAATTTGATATTGCCTTTGGTCCTAACTAGCTGGCCTTCAAATTTAGTTCCCATTTTCCTCTCATGCACTAAATTTTAAGACGTTTCCAAGTAGTCTCTGCTGTGCTGAAAATCCTCATTTTTTTAAAGGAAAAATTAATATTTATGTTGATGTTTGTTCTCCAGTTAGCCTGTAATAGCTGGGTTATGTTTTTGTTTGTTTTTAATGTCTTTAGGATAGGTATTCTATTATTTTTGCATAAATTGGGAATATTTAAGCAAGGGAGGACTATAAAAACAACTAGTTATCAAAGATTTAACGCTACTAACTAGTTGGCATGCCCAGCTTCTCCTAGTGTGTTTCATGTTGAGCAACTCCAATAAATGCATTTCACCATTTTATCACAGATTTGAAGAAATTAGCTTTTAAAAATAAAGACCAAAATATGGTCATCTGATGTGAATAGTATCAAAAACTCTCTCACGGGTGAGCACAAGTCTCAGGTACCAGAAAAGGAATTGAAACTGTCGCACAGAGTCCTCGGTGGTTGTTCTGCTTTAGTTATGATGGTAATCGCTGATCTGTTTTACATTGCAAAGGAAAACCATGGTCTGGTAAGAAATATCCTTTTGTTTCAGGCGTGTTGAAGAGAATGGAGTGGCTCTTGGAACTGATGGGTTTTATCAGAAATGTTGCTTACCAGTCAGCGTCTGTTCAGAACATGGCTCTTAACGAGGTACAATGTAGAGGAGTCATTTGTGGCTTCCTTAAAATATAGAGGATATTTACTCTTCCAAAAGAGGAACATGTTGCTGCTTGCAGCTTTCTTTCCTTCCTTCCTTTTATTTTTGGGAAACAAGGATGACAATTATCTGACGTCACAAGGAAACGGATGTTCTTACCAGGCTTTAGGAGATGCCCATGGCTGCCCTTTGAAAAATATTTTCAACAGAACACGTTCCTTGACAGGCAGTACACAAAGGATTCTAGTTGGAGGGGGAAACTGGGATCCTGTGGACTTGGGCTGGACCCCACAAAGACTGGGGTACAGGGCTCTGGCCTCCGCACTGGCCCAGAGCATGGCTTCAAACACCTGGTTTGAAGGGGTTCCTGAAGTGTATGCAAGTAATCTGTGTTTGTGCCAATACTTAACATGCACATATTGCAGGGAAATTTTCACCCCACCTGCAAAATGACCTATGACCCAAAAAAGGTTAACCACCACTAGTACTGGGTGAGTAAAACAAAAAAAGATTAAAAAATGAAGGACAGCACTTTCCTACTCTCCTCATTTTCTTGACTCAGCTGCCCAATGTGCATTTTTTTTTAGTATTTTTCCATAGCCATGTTTCATGGGTCTCCTGTTTGCTGTGTGAGCAAAATATGCATAACCTGGGATGTTGTTTGATATTCTGCCCAGCTCTTCTGCAGAGTTGTGTGTCTTTTTGAAATTTTCATTAGTGAGATTAGGCATTTTAAGAGATTGAGGGGTACTTTTTAAATTTTTTTTTTGAGTTAGCATAGTCTTTCCTCTTTTTCTTCTGATTTCCAGTTTGTATTAACCTTCTCTGCTTTCTTACAAAATCTTTTGAAACTTAGAAAATACAGATAAACAGAAAGAATAATTTAAATCACAGTAGCACAGTAACTCAGAGGTAGCCCTTGTTACCACCATTTCTACAAGTGTCTAGATTAGTCTATAAAATCTAAATGCATGGATTCTAAACAGATTTTTTTTAATGCATGTGGAGAGTCATTTGTTGTTTCTGTTTAAAAACAGAATACACTATACATATTTTTGAAAATCAGTTTTGGCCACATAATAATAAACCTAAATATCCCTGTCTGTATCTCTCTTAATTTTTAAATCTCTTTGAAAACACCAAAACAGAGGAATGTTTGGATCTCAGTATGATTAGGTGTTAAATAAATTATGTTTCTCTTGAAATGTTAGAACACTAATAATGAAACTATTGGGCCTTCTGTCCCCACAAAAGAGGATCCTTCAAACCTGCTGAAACCCCAAAATGTCTCTTCATTAAGCATGGAAATAGTTTGCTGTTCGGTCCAGTCCCTCTTCTGGGGTAGGGGTGGGGCAGGTGGAAGGTTTGAGTGAAGGGGAAGATAACATCGCCTCAGGATGGAGGCTGTGTATGTGAACATGTGTTACTTTGCATTGTTAAAGCATGTGACCTGACCTTGTTCCTATTTCTACTGTAGGCTTTGGATTTCTTGTTGCTGATATTTGCAACAGCAGTGGTTGCATGGGCAGACCACGCTGCCCCTCTGCTCCTTGGCCTCAGTGCCAGTTGGTTGCCATGGCATCAGGAAAATGGTCCAGCTGGGCCAGCATCAAGGTTCCTTGGCAGGAGTCCCTTGCACAGGGTCACTGTGCAGGAGGCTGTCACTCTCCTTCCCAGTAGCATGCCTCTTCTGCTGCAGAAAGAGCCATGGAAGGAACAGACCCAGAAGGTGAGGTTGGCAGCTACCTGCTTGTCAGGGCAGGCGGCCATTTTCTCTTCAGCAGTTTCTGTTGTAGAATTGAGGTGGGAGTTAAGTGAAACCTGAGTCACACACTACAGGCTTTCCTAGTCAGCCTCGAATCTCAGCCAGATGCAAAGCCTCAGAGATTGAGGCTAGCCCAGGCTCAGGGTAACCGCTGACTAAAAACAACAGTGACAACAGCAACAACTTGCTTACAGTTAGGGGTGAGGTGGAAAGAAAAGCTTATACTTGTCTTCATTTATTGAAGACACATGTGTTCTTGATCCTGGGGATAAAAGGATGAATAAGTCTCTGAGAGCTCAGAATTTCAGAGGACAGACAGGAAGGCAAGTTCAAGGTTGCAAGATGGTTATGATAAGGATACAGTGGTGATGAGCAAGGGAGGGGGGTGATCAACAATGTCTGGGGATGCGTCCGGGAAATCCTCCAGGGAGACGTGAATCTGGAGTATCCCTCTTTTACCATATTTAAGGTTCCCCACAGCTCATTCCATGCGATAGGCGTGTTCCAGGTGCTTCTGGCCTGTGTGAGATACCGTGGGGAGATTTGTAAAGGCCTAATGTCATCACCTTTGCCCTCAGGAAAACCCAAACTATAGGAAGTACCTTTTGGTTTTTAATACTGAGTTTCCCCAGGCTACTAGCTGTCGTGAAGAGCATATGAAAATACGGTACATCCTTTATTTCTCATTACGTGGCTCTGACCTGTCTTGAATTGTTGACTGAAAGATATTTTTGAATCCCATTTAATCAAAACTGGATTTTTAGGTTGAAAGCTTAAAGCTAACTTTGTGTGGCTTACTCTTAAAATCTGAACATTAATCTTTAAAAATATTTCTGAGCTGTGGACCCAGTTTAGCCATGAACTTCACTGAGCATCTCAATTAAAATGCCTTTGTTTTCTTAAACTGATAAGCATTAGTATTATTATCCCAAATTTTCTGTTTTCTTTTTCATTTTAAATGAAAATAAATTTAAATGCATCCTATCCCCTTATTTCTGGCCTGGGACACCCTGTTCATTTTGGACTACAGTATAGACATCCTGCATCTATTATATATTTGTAGTACCTGATTTATTTACTTACCAGTAGGATATGATAAAACAAAATTGAGGAAAAGAAAATAAAGAAAAAAGTTTTAATTAAAGCAGGGAATTAGGAATATTTTCTTTTTCTAGTCCAAAGTTAAAAATCCTAGTACCTACAACTAGTGTATGTGTTTTTCAATGAGTCGAGATTGGCAACATTCAGTCAACAAAATTATCCGGTACCTAATTCAAAAACAATTCTGGCTGCACCTGGGAGATCAGTCAAACTCATGAGTACTATGAGTTTCTACCTCATCTGCAGGATTTATTTGCAGCTGATATGCTTGGGTCTACCTAGTAAATTGTTTTATGCCTTTTCTCTTGCATTTCAACTTTGCTTCATATCCATTTGGGCACAAATTGTTCTTAGCCACAGAAACATATTTTAGGAACAGGGGCTTACATCTGATGTGTTTCCCCATTTACCACCCCACCTAGGAGCCTAGGCCTGATACACACGGAACCAGGTGGCAGGCAGCATGATGTGAAGGAGTGTGAGGCTTTGAAGCCAGGTGCACATGGGTTCAGATCTTGACTCTGCCATTCATTGGGAGTGGACCTGGGCAAGGTTCTTAGCTTCTCTGGGGCCTCTCAGAGTGATGAGACGGAATGTTCATGGCACACAGGAGGCCCTCTGGGCCCATGCCTACCCCACTCTTAAAAGCTACAGCAAGTCCCAGGGTAATCAGCAAAGGAAGGAGGTTTGACTTCGCTGGGTCATTTAACTAAATGAGAGCCATTTCCAACTTTCCCATCTCTTGTGCCTGGTCCCGTCTCCGCTCCACTCTCCCAGCCCAGGCAGGTACTGTCCAGGGACTACTGCCCTGATACTCATATGTGCAGGCCCAAGGGTTTGAATGATGTCTTACTGATAGTGAGATTGTTTTTACTGATACCATTCTTCATTTTCACTCTAGTTCATTGACTGGCTATTCAGCATCATGGAAAGCCCTAAAGAAGGCCTCTCAGCAAAGTCCAGGGATCTTTTAAAAGGTATCACTTCCGTGCTTTATGCCCATCCGGTGTTGTCTGTGCTGCAGAACAGCATCCTGGTGTATGTTGGCTCCTGAAAGGGCTTGTCTTTGTTCAGTTTAGAGAAGTAATATGAAGCTGTCACCAGTGTGGCATTCTTGAATTAGAAAGTGGTTAAAAAAAGTTGCATTGCCTTTAGATTTAGTTTTTATTTAAATGGTTTTTAAATGTTTTATTATAATCATAAAATATGACTTAAAATTTAGAAAATTCAGCAAAGTAAATATAAGCAAAGAAGAATCCAGAATCCCACTCTGCCCAGTGACAATTCTGATTGTTTTCCCTAAGTTTTTGCTCCCTCTGCGTATGAGTGTTAACGTTTTTATAATCATAGTCAATCGAAAAATGTACATACACACTTTGAATACTGCCTTTTTTACTTTAAAATTAGTTTAAAAGCATTTTAACCCATTCTTACACTGGCTTCATAAGTATTTTTAATGGCTGCACAGTATTTTGCCAAGGGAATTGGCCATTTCCCATGCTTCCAGGCATTTAGATGATTTTCATGTTTTTTATACATCTCTATTGACTGTTAAACTATGACTGTGGGATCCACAAATATAGATGATCTTTCTGTGAAAATTATGTAGATGTTTTTACTCAAATCTGAAAAGTCTTCTGGGCATTGGCTCTGTGGTCCAAGACAGCTTGTACTGTCATCCACATCTTGAGACTTGGGGGTCTGGATCCTACCAGTGGCTGCTGTTGATGCCCCTGACATGCTGCAAGCTACTGCACTGAAAAGTCTCACCTTGGGAAAGTTGCCTGCTGGCCTACTCTTGTGATAATTGACCATATTTTGCTTTAAGTATGGTATAATCTATTGATTGCCTAACAAGCGAGAATTATCTAATGTGTTGGTTCTTGTCCTTCTCCCTACCTCCAAAGTAGGTGGGAGGGCCTGTGGAGGACGGTGATTCTGATCAACCACAGAACTTCACTGAGGATCAGGGCAGTGGTCTGACATATTTTCACTTGACCATTCCCTAGAGACTTGCTGCTAGGATTTCCTCCATTTATTTTCCTTGAGGAGTTTGGACTAATTTTTAATGGCCATGGGTCTATAATTCCATTGGTTGTTCCCAACATATACTGTCTTAGGTCATGAAGATAACAATTGATACCAATGAGGAAAATAGTTATTTGGGTCAAAGAAGTACATGTTCACTTGATAGTGTATTTAAGGGCTTACTAGAGTCACACACAATTATGATGTAGCTCTGGCTTACCCTCATTCCCTCACACTATTATATTTTTTTAAAATCTCAATATATTTACATTAGTATTCTAAAATATGTAATAAGTTACCTAGAGGGGTTACACATAACTTCCCTACTTTAAATCGATCTCTGAGGGACCCATGACAACTAAGGTGTGTGTTCAAATATAGTTTAGTACAGTCATCCTTGCTCCATTGAGCCCATGAACCTAACTTCATTACAGGATCAGGTTTTTTGTCTTTACCTTTTTTTTTTTTTTTAATTATTTATTTTGGCTGCACTGGGTCTTCGTTGCTGCGCGCGGGTTTTCTCTACTTGCGGTGAGCAGGGGCTACTCTTCGTTGAGCTGTGCGGGCTTCTCATTGTGGTGGCTTTTCTTGTTGCGGAAGCACGGGGGCTCTAGGTGCGCGGGCTCAGGAGTTGTGGCGCACGGGCTTAGTTGCTCCACGGCATGTGGGATCTTCCCGGACCAGGGCTCAAACCCGTGTCCCCTGCATTGGCAGGGGGATTCTTAACCACTGCGCCACCAGGGAAGCCCTGTTTACCTTTCAATTAAACTTTTTTAGTGGAAAAGTGATATTCATGTAGAAAAGTGCACAAGTAGATTTTTACAAAGGGAACACACCTATGTAATCAGCACCCAGATGAAGAAAAAGAGCATTGCCAGCATCCCAGAAGTGAGTTTTTGTTTTAATTATGCAGAATTTCCCACTAACTGGTTTCAAAATAACTTAAAAAAAAAACAAAACCTTTCCTCAACCTTTATTATTCGTTTTCTTCCATTAAAATTCTAAGGCTTGATAGGAATTCTTAAAGATTAGCTGAGTGAGAACAAGCCAAGTTCTATTGACACCTTTTTGATCTAAATGACTTTTTCAAGTGCAACTCCACCAAATGCAACAGTGCACTTTATTTTTTGTCCCCTTAGCCACCCTGCTGTCCTTGAGAGTTCTCCCAGAGTTTAAGAAGAAAGCTGTATGGACCAGAGCGTATGGTTGGTGAACAGTTTTGCAGTAGCCAGCAGCATTCTCAGCTGGATGAGGAAAACCATACAGACAGAAGGAATTTTTCAGAATTCGTGTCTGGGCTTACTGAGACGATGCAGAGAGCTGAAGGTCATGAAAGGGTGGCCACACAACCGACAGCTTGAACCGTGCATGCCAGGACAGGGGCCACTGCTTCAGTACCCAGGCCATTTGAGACTGAAACAAGAACTTGGATTTTCTTTTATTTGGCTAGAGTTCAATCTAAAGATTTTTTTGTGAAAATCTAATTATATCATCTCCTCCCCACTAAATTCTAGTAAAATAATCCTGTGAATTTTGTGCATGTGACTTTTGTTTTAAGGCATGAGGAAGGTTTTGCTAGCAAAACCAAACTGTAGCGGTGACAGTGGAATCTGATCTGTTTCCCATGAAGTCTCCAGAGGATATTCATTGACTCAGTAAGTTAGTTAGACATGTTTTCTTACTCTTATTGCTAAAACACTCTTTTGGAACTGCTATACGCATTTAAATAATAAGCATGGTGTTAAACATTGCTAAATCAGACTTGTAAGTGGTGGCTATAATTTTTTTATGCTGAGTCTCTCTCTTGAATGCAAGTGAAAGTTACCCAATTCAAAATAAGGAGGGGAAGGTGTCTTTGCTCATAGGTATGGCGGAAGCAACATGGGGTGGACTCTGATTCAGCTTGAGTCATGTGAGTCCTTGGGTGGGTTGGGGAGGGTTCTACTTGACCAGGCCGGGGTCACATGTCCATCCACCTGAACTGGGTTCCCCCAGAAGAAAGGTGATAGGATGCTAGGCAAGCAAAAAATGGCAAATATCTCCTCCAAATATTGACCTCTGTCTTAATCAGGGTGACTGGTGGCCTAATGCCAAGTAAATGAAGGAATGTGACAGCATCCTCAAGGGTTGCATTGTACTCAGGGGCTTAGAATCAGCCAGGAATTTAATTTGCTCTGATTGCTAATTATTGTTCCTTCATGCAGCCATTAATCAGGGCTGTCTTTAGCCATTCATACAAACACAGATGTATACGTATATGGGATGACTGGGGAGAAAATGTGTGCCACTGGAATAATATACCTTCGTGCTTATCATGCCACAGCAGTGTCATGGAACTTTTAGTATTCCTGTGTGGCATGTACAATACCTTCATGTTGTCACCAAGCATACCTACCGCTTAAGTTAAAAATAGGTCTACTAATTTTGTTTTCCCAATATATGGATTTGTGATTCCAGGTTCCAAATATTTGTGGTTCACTGTGTAATTCACACTGTTTCCAGGTCAAAGCTCTTTCTTTTGCTGAACTCCATAGGGTGCCGAGATGCTTACAGAAAAGGAGGAAGGGAAGGCGAGCTCTCAGGTAGTACTTAACTACATCACCAAGTATTTCATCTCTATTACTTCTTTAGAGGCTGAGCTGGAGGGAAATGAGTTTGAAGGAAGCAGAAGCATAGAAAATTTACGTGAGAAGCCAGCTTCTGTCTCCTTCCCACCCACCTTGGCTTTCTCATACTACCTACCAGAGATGTTGACATTCTTCTAACACTTATTAATTACTAGTTGTCAGACTATATAAGTGACTAGAGTTTCACTTGTATTAACCCTTGCAACAATACTGTGAAGAGGCATTATTTCCTATTTTTAAATGAAGAAAACACATCTAATAAGTGGCAGAGCTACTACACCTGGAACCAAGGTCCTAGAACCCCAGGTCCAATGCTCTTTCTACTGCATCAGGCTCATCAGCTCCCACTTTCAGATGAAAACTCCTACCAAGTATTAAGCCTCATTCATGCTTAATATAGATTGCTAGAATCAGATAAGAGAAACACCCCTGCCTCATATTAATAAGCCTCTGGAATTGGGAAGTTGGGAGCTACAGTGTAAAGGAGCAGGTCTTCATGAGTTGAAGGACATTACATTCCCGGGCCAGCTAGCAGATGTGGACAGCAGTAAAGAATAGGGAAGAGGAAATGGGCACTGAAGAACTACTCTCGCATTTCCCCCCAAATCAGTGGGCAGACTTGCTGATGCTCAAGGAGAGGGATAAAGAATCAGCCCAGCCTTCCAGACCCAGACTGCCTTTTTCAGTTTGGCCCAGCTTCTTCTCAGTCAGACTTTGTCATTGCTCCTGCCTTGACAAGAAAACAGAATAGTACAAAAGGGAGGAAATAAGATCTACCTGTATCCTGTCTTCCCTAGCTCCCTCTTTTTGTTTTCAGCAGTCTTGTGTTTAAGCATTATAGATTTTCCTATTCATAGGAGTTTTCCTATTCATTCCTATTCATTTGGACTCCATAGAGTCCAAAATGTCAAAATCTAAATTTGAAGCTGTAAAGGTTTTAAACTCTAATTATTCTAAGATGTAGGTCACTGGCATAATAAGACCCTTTCTCCTGGTTACCTGTCTGAGCTCCTGTAAGAATTAAGGTATTCCCTTGGGATATTTCAGTTTGTTCTCCAGAAACCAGAAGTCTCTGCTTTTTTGAGACCAGACGTTCCAAACTATATACAAAAGGAAAAGTTTCCTTATAAGTCATCTTCTGTTAGTTTTTGAAATCACAAGTTGCCAAGACAAATAGCATGCTAGGGTATACTAACAAATCAATGTGTGGGATTAAGGCTATGTTGTGTGTCTCAGATGTGTCCAAACACTGTGACTCTTCACTTGAAGAGTGTACATTTGGAACAGATGTTGAGATCCATGCAAGTGCCTAAAATCTTTGTGCTTTATTTGTAATGTAATGGCTCCATGGTAACCAAGAGGCCGTTAATCACCTTTTTTTTTTTCTTGAATTGCCACAAGTTAACTTCTCCAAAATGATTTTAACCAAAGATGATATTATAATAATATAAGGAGTAAAACTTTAAGGACTTAACTATTGTCTTGAAACATCTTAGTCACTTTGAAAGTAAGCAGTAGTTTTAGATTTTTGGTAAACATTTTAGCAAATTGCTGTTTTAGAAGAGAAATCTGACCATGTGGTTAAGAGGATGGGGCCTACATTAAGGCCAGAGTTGTAAGCTAGGTCTTTAGGTCTCTGACCTCAACCAGCCTATTCATAGCTGCAGGCATTTCAAATGGAACCAGAGGACAGAATGTGGCTGGGACAGTTCACATCCTTCACCACTCTTATGGAAAGATACCTCACAGCATCATCTTCATGTATAAATGTATATCATCACTGCTCTGGTGCTGGATATATGCTTTTATATTTTCTGGAAGGAAACGCTTTATTCTAATCCTAGAAACTTTAAAGTCTCATCTTTTTAATGTATGACACATAAAATATTTATAAAGTTGTGAGTATGCATGTAATCTGTTAATCTTCATAAACCAAAATTATTTGAAATTGCTATTTAGAAAGATTGTCTGATTCTTGTCACAGGGAACTTGTGAAATAATGTCCAGCCACACTATTAGAAATGGAACTGAATAAAAATGACATTGATGACTCCCTGACTTTGGTTTTATTTTTCGTATGAAAGAAATAACCCACCTAACAAAGTAGTTGTGAGAGTTTAAAAAATAAAGAAATATGCTGTATAAATTCTAAAATGTAAAAGAAATGCTTTCACTTTTGTATGTTTCACTAGCAATAAATAGTAGCTATTAATGCTTGAAACAGGCCTGACAACATGTATGTCAGGACTTGGGAAGATAATGGAAATTTCTTAAGTAAAAAATTATTATCCTTAACAATTAATACATTCTAGAAGCAAGCAGCACATTAAGGAAAGATATTTGTTTTTTTTAAAAAACCTCTATATGTGTCTTCTGAACATGAAGCACCCTTTGAGATAAATCCAAAATAACTGAAACATCACCTAGTTAATCTGATATATTTCTTATAGTTTTTTTTTCTGGATGTAGTAGTAGTAATCCATAAAGTCAGAGTTGCACAACAACTCTGAGTGTCTACTATGTACCACCATACAAGGTTCTGGGGTACAAAGTAAACAAGACATGACATTCCTGCCCTTGTGGAGCTTACATTCAGAAAATATAAATCAGTAAACCATCATGTAATAAAGAAAAGCATTCCTACTTCTGTATGGCCCTTTATAATTTACAGAGGTTTACTTTACCATATTTCATTTGCTCTTCACAACAGCCTTGGGCAGTTAAGTAAACTGGGACTCAGAGTTATTCAGTTAGGAAATACTGGGGCTGGATTTGAAATCAAAACCAGCATTCTTGAGAGGACTGCGCAGGATGGTGGAGTAGAAAGGCCCTGAGCTCTCCTCCCCTCACAGGTACACCAAAATTCCAACTATGTGCAGAACACCCATTGATGAAAAAGACCAGAACCTACCAAAAAAGATCTTTTACAACTAAATATATCAAGAAGGAACCACAATGAGATGAGTAGGGGGAGCAGAATTGTGATACAGTCAAATCGCATAACCCCAGGTGGATGATCCACAAACAGGAGAATAATAACAATTGCAGAGTTTCTCCCAAAGGACTGAGTTCCCTAGCCCGGGAGTCCTGCACCAGGAAGACAAGCCTCCAGAGCATTTGGCTTTGAAGGCCAGCAGGGTTTACTTTCGGGAGTCCCAGACGGCTGAGGGAAATAAAGAATTCACCCTTTAGGGGCTCACACAAAATCTGACACCCTCCTCGACCCAGGACGGAGGCAGTAATTTGAGAGGAGCCTGGGTCAGACCTACCTACTAATCTTGGAGAGCCTTGCAGAAAGGCAGGAGGCAACTGCAGCTCACCCTGGGGACAGACAGTAGGCAGCCATTTTTGGGAACTCCTTCTACCATGTGGACACTGGTGCTGGCAGGCACCACTGTGGAATCCTCCCTCCAGCTTATTAGCCCCAGGACCCACCCCACCCTTGCCCAGTAGTCTGTACGCACCAGTGCTGAGACACCTCAGGCCAAGTAACTAATGAAAACACAATGGTCCAAAACCTGTTGGATGCAGCAAAAGTAGTTCTAACAGGGAAGTCTATAACAATACAATCTTACCTCAGGAAACAAGAAAAATCTCAAATAAACAATCTAACCTTACACCTAAAGCAACCAGAAAAAGAACAAACAAATCCCAAACTTAGTAGAAGGAAAGAAATCATAGAGATCAGAGCAGAAATATTACAACTGACACCACAGAAATACAAAGGATCATAAGAGACTACTACAAACAACTATATGCCAATAAAATGGACAAGCTAGAAGAAATGGACAAATTCTTAGAAAGATACAACATTCCAAGACTGAACCAGGAAGAAATAGAAAATATTAATGGACCAATCATAAGTACTAAAATTGAAACTGTGATTTAAAAACTTCCAACAAACAAAAGTCCAGGACCAGATGGCTTCACAGGCAAATTCTACCAAACATTTAGAGAAGAGCTAACACCCATCCTCAAACTCTTCCAAAAAATTGCAGAGGAAGGAACACTCCGAAACTCATTCTATGAGGCCACCATCACCC
>NC_041222.1:62981214-62987997 GCF_002837175.3 Physeter macrocephalus
TTTTTTTTTTCTTGAATTGCCACAAGTTAACTTCTCCAAAATGATTTTAACCAAAGATGATATTATAATAATATAAGGAGTAAAACTTTAAGGACTTAACTATTGTCTTGAAACATCTTAGTCACTTTGAAAGTAAGCAGTAGTTTTAGATTTTTGGTAAACATTTTAGCAAATTGCTGTTTAGAAGAGAAATCTGACCATGTGGTTAAGAGGATGGGGCCTACATTAAGGCCAGAGTTGTAAGCTAGGTCTTTAGGTCTCTGACCTCAACCAGCCTATTCATAGCTGCAGGCATTTCAAATGGAACCAGAGGACAGAATGTGGCTGGGACAGTTCACATCCTTCACCACTCTTATGGAAAGATACCTCACAGCATCATCTTCATGTATAAATGTATATCATCACTGCTCTGGTGCTGGATATATGCTTTTATATTTTCTGGAAGGAAACGCTTTATTCTAATCCTAGAAACTTTAAAGTCTCATCTTTTTAATGTATGACACATAAAATATTTATAAAGTTGTGAGTATGCATGTAATCTGTTAATCTTCATAAACCAAAATTATTTGAAATTGCTATTTAGAAAGATTGTCTGATTCTTGTCACAGGGAACTTGTGAAATAATGTCCAGCCACACTATTAGAAATGGAACTGAATAAAAATGACATTGATGACTCCCTGACTTTGGTTTTATTTTTCGTATGAAAGAAATAACCCACCTAACAAAGTAGTTGTGAGAGTTTAAAAAATAAAGAAATATGCTGTATAAATTCTAAAATGTAAAAGAAATGCTTTCACTTTTGTATGTTTCACTAGCAATAAATAGTAGCTATTAATGCTTGAAACAGGCCTGACAACATGTATGTCAGGACTTGGGAAGATAATGGAAATTTCTTAAGTAAAAAATTATTATCCTTAACAATTAATACATTCTAGAAGCAAGCAGCACATTAAGGAAAGATATTTGTTTTTTTTAAAAAACCTCTATATGTGTCTTCTGAACATGAAGCACCCTTTGAGATAAATCCAAAATAACTGAAACATCACCTAGTTAATCTGATATATTTCTTATAGTTTTTTTTTCTGGATGTAGTAGTAGTAATCCATAAAGTCAGAGTTGCACAACAACTCTGAGTGTCTACTATGTACCACCATACAAGGTTCTGGGGTACAAAGTAAACAAGACATGACATTCCTGCCCTTGTGGAGCTTACATTCAGAAAATATAAATCAGTAAACCATCATGTAATAAAGAAAAGCATTCCTACTTCTGTATGGCCCTTTATAATTTACAGAGGTTTACTTTACCATATTTCATTTGCTCTTCACAACAGCCTTGGGCAGTTAAGTAAACTGGGACTCAGAGTTATTCAGTTAGGAAATACTGGGGCTGGATTTGAAATCAAAACCAGCATTCTTGAGAGGACTGCGCAGGATGGTGGAGTAGAAAGGCCCTGAGCTCTCCTCCCCTCACAGGTACACCAAAATTCCAACTATGTGCAGAACACCCATTGATGAAAAAGACCAGAACCTACCAAAAAAGATCTTTTACAACTAAATATATCAAGAAGGAACCACAATGAGATGAGTAGGGGGAGCAGAATTGTGATACAGTCAAATCGCATAACCCCAGGTGGATGATCCACAAACAGGAGAATAATAACAATTGCAGAGTTTCTCCCAAAGGACTGAGTTCCCTAGCCCGGGAGTCCTGCACCAGGAAGACAAGCCTCCAGAGCATTTGGCTTTGAAGGCCAGCAGGGTTTACTTTCGGGAGTCCCAGACGGCTGAGGGAAATAAAGAATTCACCCTTTAGGGGCTCACACAAAATCTGACACCCTCCTCGACCCAGGACGGAGGCAGTAATTTGAGAGGAGCCTGGGTCAGACCTACCTACTAATCTTGGAGAGCCTTGCAGAAAGGCAGGAGGCAACTGCAGCTCACCCTGGGGACAGACAGTAGGCAGCCATTTTTGGGAACTCCTTCTACCATGTGGACACTGGTGCTGGCAGGCACCACTGTGGAATCCTCCCTCCAGCTTATTAGCCCCAGGACCCACCCCACCCTTGCCCAGTAGTCTGTACGCACCAGTGCTGAGACACCTCAGGCCAAGTAACTAATGAAAACACAATGGTCCAAAACCTGTTGGATGCAGCAAAAGTAGTTCTAACAGGGAAGTCTATAACAATACAATCTTACCTCAGGAAACAAGAAAAATCTCAAATAAACAATCTAACCTTACACCTAAAGCAACCAGAAAAAGAACAAACAAATCCCAAACTTAGTAGAAGGAAAGAAATCATAGAGATCAGAGCAGAAATAAATGAAAGAGATGAAGAAAACAATGGAAAAGATCAATGAAACTAAAAGCTGGTTCTTCGAGATGATAAACAAAACTGATAAACCTTCAGCCAGATTCATCAAGAAAAAAAGGGAGAGGACACAAATCAATAAAATTAGAAATGAAAAAGAAGTTACAACTGACACCACAGAAATACAAAGGATCATAAGAGACTACTACAAACAACTATATGCCAATAAAATGGACAAGCTAGAAGAAATGGACAAATTCTTAGAAAGATACAACATTCCAAGACTGAACCAGGAAGAAATAGAAAATATTAATGGACCAATCATAAGTACTAAAATTGAAACTGTGATTTAAAAACTTCCAACAAACAAAAGTCCAGGACCAGATGGCTTCACAGGCAAATTCTACCAAACATTTAGAGAAGAGCTAACACCCATCCTCAAACTCTTCCAAAAAATTGCAGAGGAAGGAACACTCCGAAACTCATTCTATGAGGCCACCATCACCCTGATACCAAAACAAGACAAAGATATCACAAAAAAAAGAAAATTACAGCCCAATATCACTAATGAACATACACACAAAAATACTCAACAAAATACTAGCAAAATGAATCCAACAGTATAGTACAAGGATCATACAACACGATCAAGTGGGATTTATCCCCGGGATGCAAGGATTTTTCAATATCTGCAAATCAATCACTGTGACACACCACATTAACAAACTGAAGAATAAAAACCATATGATCATCTCAATACATGCAGAAAAAGCTCCTGACAAAATTCAAGACCCATTTATGATAAAAAACTCTCCAGAAAGTGGACATAGAGGGAACCTACCTCAACATAATAAAGGCCATATATGACAAACCCACAGCAAACATTATTCTCAATGGTGAAAAACTAAAAGCATTTCCTCTAAGATCAGGAACAAGACAAGGGCATCCACTCTCGCCACTATTATTCAACATAGTATTGGAAATCCTAGCCATGGCAGTCAGACAAGAAAAATAAAGGGAATACAAATTGGAAAAGAAGAAGTAAAACTGTCACTGTTTGCAGATGATATACTACTAAACACAGAAAATCCTAAAGATGCCACCAGAAAACTACTAGAGCTAATCAGTGAATTTGGAAAAGTTGCTGGATACAAAATTAATGCACAGAAATCTCTTGCATTCCTATACACTAACAATGAAAGATCAGAAAGAGAAATTAAGGAAACAATCCTATTTCCCATTGCAACAAAAAGAATAAAATACCTAGCAATAAACCTACCTAAGGACGCAAAAGACCTGTATGCAGAAAACTTTAGGATACTGATGAAAAAAAATCAAAGATGACACAAACAGATGGAGAGATATACCATGTTCTTGGATTGGAAGAATCAATATTGTGAAAATGACTATACTACCAAAGCAATCTACAGATTCAATGCAATCTCTATCAAATTACCAACGGCATTTTTCACAGAACTGGAACAAAAAATTTTTAAATTTGTATGGAAACACAAAAGACCCCGAATAGCCAAACAATCTTGAGAAAGAAAAATGGAGCTTGAGGAGTCAGACTCCCTGACTTCAGACTATACTACAAAGCTACAGTAATCAAAAGAGTATGGTACTGGCACAGAAATAGAAATATGGATCAATGGAACCAGATAGAAAGCCCAGAAATAAAACCACGCACCTATGGTTAATTAATCTACGACAAAGAGGCAAGAATATACAATGGAGAAAAGACAATCTCTTCAATAAGTGGTGCTGGGAAAACTGGACAGCTACATATAAAATAATGAAATTAGAACATTCTCTCACACCATACATAAAAATAAACACAAAATGGATCAGAGGCCTAAATGTAATGCCATACACTATAAAACTCTTAGAGGAACACATAAGGCAGAACACTCTTTGACATAAACTTCAGTATCTTTTTTGATCCACCTCCGGGAGTAATGCAATAAAAACAAAAACAGATGGGACCTAAGTAAACTTAAAAGCGTCTGCACAGAAAAGGAAATCATAACTAAAACAAAGAAACTACCCACAAAGTGGCAGAAAATATTTGCAAAAGAATCGACCAACATGGGATTAATCTCCAAAATATACAAACAGCTCATGCAGATCAATATCAAAAAAACAAACAACCCAATCAAATAATGGGCAGATCTAAATAGACATTACTCCAAAGAAGACATACAGATGGCCAAAAAGCACATGAAAAGATACTCAACATCACTAATTATCAGAGAAATGCAAATCAAAACTACAATAAGGTATCACCTCACACTGGTCAGAATGGCCATCGTCAAAAAGTCTACAAAAAATGCATGCTGGAGAGGGTGTGGACAAAAGGGAATCCTGCTACACTGTTGTGGGGGCAGGGATGTAAATTCGTACAATCACTAAGGAGAACAGCATGGAGGTTCCTTAAAAAACTATAAATAGAGTTATCAGATAATCCAGCAATCCCACTCGTGGGCATATATCTGGAGAAAACCATAATTAGAAAAGATATATGCACCCCAATGTTCACTGCAGGACTACATACAATAGCCAAGACATGGAAGCAACCTAGATGTCCATCGACAGATGAATGGATAATGAAGATGTGGTACAAATATACAACAGAATATTACTCAAACCATAAAAAAGAATGAAATAATGCCATTTGCAGCAACATGGATGGACCTAGAGATTATCATACTAAGTGAAGGAAGTCAAACAGAGAAAGACAAATATGTGATATCGCTTATATGTGGAATCTAATTTTTAAAAATGATACAAATGAACTTATTTACAAAACAGAAACAGACTTGCCGAGATAAAAAAACAAACTTATGGTTACCAAAGCAGAAACGTGAAGGGGGAGGGATAAATCAGGAGCTTGGGATTAACATACACACACTACTATATATAAGATAGATAACCAACAAGGACCTACTGTCTAGCACAGGAAACTCTACTCAATATTCTGTGATAACCTATATGAGAAAAGAATCTGAAAAGGAATGAATATATGTATACATATAACTTAATCACTCTGCTGTTCACCTGAAACTAACCCAACATTGTAAACAAACTATAATCCAATAAACTTTTTAAAAAAGACACACTGAAACTAAAATGGCAAAAATTAAAGGTAAAAAGAGAATATTAAAAGAAGCAAGGGAAAAGCAACACATTACATACAAGGGAACCCCCATAACACTATCAGCTGATTTTTCCACATAAACTCTGTAGGCCAGAAGGGATTGGCACAATGTATTTTAAAGTGATGAAAGGAAAAACCAAGAATACTCTACCAAGCAAAGCTCTCATTCATATATGATGGAGAGATCAACAGCTTCACAGACAGGCAAAAGCTAAGAGTTCAGCACCACCAAACCACCTTTACAAGAAATGTTAAAGGAACTTCTCTAAGTAAAAAGAAAAGGACACAACAAGAAACATGAAAACCACAAAAGGAAAAAGCTCACTGGTAAAGGCAAACATATAGTAAAGGTAGGAAATCATCCATGCAAAAAGCTAGTAGGAGAGTTAAAAGACAAAAGTAGTAAAATCATCTATATCCACAATAAGCAGTTAAGAGACATACAAAACAATTATATGTAAAATATGACATCAAAAAGAGTAATTTTGAGGGGAGGAGAGTACAAATGCAGGCTTGTTAAAATGCATTTGAAATTAAGAGATCAACAACTTACAACAATCACATGTATATATAGATTGCTATATATAAACCTCATGTTAGCCATAAACCAAAAATTGATAATAGATACACACACACAAAAGGAATCTATACATAACACTGAAGATAGTCATCCAATCACAAGAGAACAAAAGAAGAAGAAAGGAATAAAAAAAGTCCTACAAAAACAACCCCAAAACAATTAACAAATTGGCAATGAGAACATACATATCAATAATTATTTTAAATGTAAATGGACTAAATGTTCCAATCAAAAGACATGAAGTAGATGAATGGATACAAAAACAAGACCCGTATATATGCTATCTACAAGAGACTCACTTCAGATCTGAAAGTGAGGGGATGGAAAAAAGGCATTCCATGCAAATGGAAATCAAAAGAAAGCTGGGGTAGCAATACTTATATCAGAAAAAAAGTAAGACTTTAAAATAAGGACTGTTAGAGAAAGAAACACATTACACAACGATGAAGGGCTCAGTCCAAGAAGAAGATATAACAACTGTAAATACATATGTACCCAACATAGGAGCACCTAAACATAAAACAAGTATTAACAGATATAATGGGAGAAATCGCCAGGAACACAGTAATAGTTGGGAACTTTAAAAGGCTACTTAGGGCTTCCCTGCTGGCTCAGTGGTTGAGAATCTGCCTGCCAATGCAGGGGACACGGGTTCGAGCCCTGGTCTGGGAAGATCCCACATGCCGCGGAGCAACTAGGCCCGTGAGCCACAACTACTGAGCCTGCGCATCTGG
>NC_041222.1:62988211-62988956 GCF_002837175.3 Physeter macrocephalus
GACAATAACTAAATCAGAGAGGAAATTTTAAAAAAATAATTAGAGACAAATGAAAATGTAAACACAAATTTCCAAAATCTATAGGACATGGCAAAAGCAATTCTAAGAGGGAAGTTTATAGCAATACAAGCTTACCTCAGGAAATACGAAAAATCTCAAATTAACAACATAACCTTGCATCTAAAAGAGCTAGACAGAGAAGGACAAACAAAACTCAAAGTTAGTAGAAGGAAAGAAATCATAAAGATCAGAGCAGAAATAGAGACTAAAAAAACAATAGAAAAGATCAATGAAACTAAGAGCCGGTTCTTTGAAAAGATAAACGAAATTGATAAACCTTTAGCCAGACTCATCAAGAAAAAAAGAGGGTGCAAATCAATAAAATCAGAAATGAAAAAGGAGAAGTTACAACCAACACCACAGAAATACAAAGAATCATAAGAAAGTACTATGGGGGGTGGAGAGAAGATGGCGGAAGAGTAAGATGCGAAGATCACCTTCCTCCCCACAGATACATCAGAAATACATCTACAAGTGGAACTGCTCCTATAGAACACCCACTGAACGCTGGCAGAAGACCTCAGACCTCCCAAAAGGCAAGAAACACCCAACGTACCTGGGTAGAGCAAAAGAAAAAAGAATAAACAGAGACAAAAGAATAGGGAGGGGACCTGCACCAGTGGGAGGGAGCTGTGAAGGAGGAAAGGTTTCCACACACTAGAAGCCCCTTCGCGGGCAGAGACTG
>NC_041222.1:62989965-62993276 GCF_002837175.3 Physeter macrocephalus
CGACAGTGAGAGGCCCGTGCACCACGATGAAGAGTGGCCCCCACTTGCTGCAACTAGAGAAAGCCCTAGCACAGAAACGAAGACCCAACACAGCCAAAAATTAATTAATTAATTAATTAATTAATTTTTTAAAAAACAACAAAAAAATGCTGCTTACATCAATGGACAGATTATCCAGCTAGAAAATCAATAAGGAAACACTGGCCTCAAATAACACATTAGATCAGATAGACTTAATCAATATTTAGAGAGAGCATTCCATCCAAAAGCAGTAGAATACATATTCTTTTCAAGTGCACATGGAACATTTTCCAGGACAGATCACATGCTCGGCCACAAGTCTCAGTAAACTTAAGAAAACTGAAATCATATCAAGCTTCTTTTCTGACCACAACACCCATACACAATGTGACTAGAAATTGACTACAAGAAAAAAAAACTGCAAAAAAACACAAACACGTGGAAGCTAAACAATATGCTACTAAACAACTAATGGATCACTGAAGAAATCAAAGAGGAAATAAAAAAACATCAGGAGACAAATGAAAACAAAAACACAACAATCCAAAATCTATGGGACTAGGCAAAAGCAATTCTAAGAGGGAAGTTTATAGCAATACAAGCTTACCTCAGGAAATACGAAAAATCTCAAATTAACAACATAACCTTGCATCTAAAAGAGCTAGACAGAGAAGGACAAACAAAACTCAAAGTTAGTAGAAGGAAAGAAATCATAAAGATCAGAGCAGAAATAGAGACTAAAAAAACAATAGAAAAGATCAATGAAACTAAGAGCCGGTTCTTTGAAAAGATAAACGAAATTGATAAACCTTTAGCCAGACTCATCAAGAAAAAAAGAGGGTGCAAATCAATAAAATCAGAAATGAAAAAGGAGAAGTTACAACCAACACCACAGAAATACAAAGAATCATAAGAAAGTACTATGGGGGGTGGAGAGAAGATGGCGGAAGAGTAAGATGCGAAGATCACCTTCCTCCCCACAGATACATCAGAAATACATCTACAAGTGGAACTGCTCCTATAGAACACCCACTGAACGCTGGCAGAAGACCTCAGACCTCCCAAAAGGCAAGAAAGGAAATAAAAAAACATCAGGAGACAAATGAAAACAAAAACACAACAATCCAAAATCTATGGGACTAGGCAAAAGCAATTCTAAGAGGGAAGTTTATAGCAATACAAGCTTACCTCAGGAAATACGAAAAATCTCAAACAACCTAACCTTACACCTAAGGCAACTAGAGAAAGAAGAAAAAACATAACCTGAAGTTAGTAGAAGGAAAGAAATACGGCTAGCCGGGAGGGAGTCCGGGAAAAGTCTGGAGCTGCTGAAGAGGCAAGAGACCTTTTCTTCCCTGTTTGCTTCCTGGTGTGAGAGGAGAGGGGAATAAGCGTGCCATGTAAAGGAGCTCCAGAAACAGGCGCGAGCCGTGGCTGTCGGCGCGGACGCCAGAGACGGGCGTGGGACGCTAGGGCTGCTGCTGCTGCCACCAAAAAGGCTGTGTGCGAGCACAGGTTACTCTCCACACCTCCCTTCCTGGGAGGCTGTGCAGCCCACCACTGCCAGGGTCCCAGGATCCAGGGACAGCTTCCCCAGGAGAACGCGTGGCGTGCACCGGGCTGGTGCAGTGTCACGCCGGCCTCTGCCGCCGCAGGCTCACCCCGCATCCGTGTCCCTCCCTCCCCCCAGCCTGAGTGAGCCAGAGCCTCCAAATCAGCTGCTCCTTAACCCCATCCTGAGTGAAGAGCAGACGCCCTCGGGCGACCTACGCGCAGAGGCGGGGCCAAGTCCAAAGCTGAACACCAGGAGCTGTGCGGACAAAGAGGAGAGGGGGAGGTCTCTCCCGGCAGCCTCAGAAGCAGCGGATTAAAGCTCCACAATCAGCTTGAAGTGCCCTGCATCTGTGGAAAACCTGAATAGACAGCGAAATATCCCAAGTTGAGGACGTGGACTTTGGGAGCAAGATATATTATTATTTTCCCCTTTTTTTCTTTTTGTGAGTGTGTATGTGTGTGCTGCTGTGTGAGATTTTGTCTGTGGAGCTTTGCTTTCACCATTTGTCCTAGGGTTCTGACCGAAACCATTTTTTTTAATAAAATTTTTCTTCTTAATAATTATTTTTTATTTTAATAACTTTATTTGATCTTACTTTATTTTATCTTCTTTCTTTCTTTCTTCATTTCTTCCTTTCTTTCTTCCTTCCTTCCCTTTCTTCCTTCCTTTATTCCTGTCTTCCTCCCTTTCTTCCTCCCTTCCTTTCTTCCTCTCTTCCTTCCTCCCTTCCTTCTTTCCTTTCTTGCTTTCTTCCTTCCTTCCTTTCTTGCTTGCTTGCATCCTTCCTTCCTTTCTTGCTTTCTTCCTTCCTTCCTTTCTTGCTTGCTTGCTTCCTTCCTTCCTTCCTTTCTTTCCTTTCTATTTTTTCTCCCTTTTATGCTGAGCCATGTGGATTAAAGGCTCTTGGTGTTCCAGCCAGGCGCCAGGGCTGTGTCTCTGAGGTGGGAGAACCAACTTCAGGACACTGGTCCACAAGAGACCTCCCAGCTCCACGTAATATCAAATGGCGAGAATCTCCCAGAGATCTCCATCTCAACACCAAGACCCAGCTTCACTCAACGACCAGCAAGCTACAGTGCTGGAAACCCTATGCCCAACAAATAGCAAGACAGGACTACAGCCCCATCCATTAGCAGAGAGGCTGCCTAAAATCATAATAAGGCTACCGACATCCCAGAACACACCACCAGATGTGGACCTGCCCACCAGAAACACAACATCCAGCCTCATCCACCAGAACACAGGCACTAGTCCCACCAGCCAGGAAACCTACTCAACCCACTGCACCAACCTTAGCCACTGGGGACAGACACCAAAAACAATGGGAACTAAGAACCTGCAGCCTGCATAAAGGAGACCCCAAACACAGTAAGCAAAGTGAAAAGACAGAAAAACACACAGAAGATGAAGGAGCAAGGTAAAAAAAACCACCAGACTTAACAAATGAAGAGGAAATAGACAGTCTACCTGAAAAAGAATTCAGAATAATGATAGTAAAGATGATCCAAAATCTCGGAAAGAGAATAGACAAAATGCAAGAAACGTTTAACAAGGACCTAGAAGAAATACAGAGGAAGCAAGCAACGATGAGCAATACAATAAATGAAATTGAAAATACTCTAGATGGGATCAATAGCAGAATAACTGAGGCAGAAAAACAGATAAGTGATCTGGAAGATAAAATAGTGGAAATAACTACTGCAGAGCAGAATAAAGAAAAAAGAATGAAAAGAAC
>NC_041222.1:62993799-62997100 GCF_002837175.3 Physeter macrocephalus
AAGATGTAACAATTGTAAATATTTATGCACCCAACATAGGAGCACCTGAATACATAAGGCAAATACTAACAGCCATAAAAGGGGATATTGACAGTAACACAATCATAGTAGGGGACTTTAACACCCCACTTTCACCAATGGACAGATCATCCAAAATGAAAATAAATAAGGAAACACAAGCTTTAAATGATACATTACACAAGATGGACTTAATTGATATTTATAGGACATTCCATCCCAAAACAACAGAATACACATTTTTCTCAAGTGCTCATGGAACATTCTCCAGGATAGATCATATCTTGGGTCACAAATCTAGCCTTGGCAAATTTAAGAAAATTGAAATCGTATCAAGTATCTTTTCCGACCACAACGCTATGAGACTAGATATCAATTACAGGAAAAGATCTGGAAAAAATACAAACACATGGAGGCTAAACAATACACTACTTAATAACGAAGTGATCACTGAAGAAATCAAAGAGGAAATCAAAAACTACTTAGAAATAAATGACAATGGAGACACGACAACCCAAAATCTATGGGATGCAGCAAGAGCAGTTTTAAGAGGGATGTTTATAGCAATACAATCCTACCTTAAGAAACAGGAAACATCTCGAATAAACAACCTAACTTTGCACGTAAAGCAATTAAAGAAAGAAGAACAAAAAACCCCCAAATTTAGCAGAAGGAAAGAAATCATAAAGATCAGATCAGAAATAAATGAAAAAGAAATGAAGGAAACGATAGCAAAGATCAATAAAACTAAAAGCTGGTTCTTTGAGAAGATAAACAAAATTGATAAACCATTAGCCAGACTCATCAAGAAAAAAAGGGAGAAATCATAAAATCAGATCAGAAATAAATGAAAAAGAAATGAAGGAAACGATAGCAAAGATCAATAAAACTAAAAGCTGGTTCTTCGAGAAGATAAACAAAATCGATACACCATTAGCCAGACTCATCAAGAAAAAAAGGGAGAAGACTCAAATCAATAGAATTAGAAAGAAAAAGGAGATGTAACAACGGACACTGCAGAAATACAAAAGATTAGTAGAGATTACTACAAGCAACCGTATCCCAATAAAATGGACAACCTGGAAGAAATGGACAAATTCTTAGAAATGCACAACCTGCCAAGACTGAATCAGGAAGAAATAGAAAATATGAACAGACCAATCACAAGCACTGAAATTGAAACTGTGATTAAAAATCTTTGAACAAGCAAAAGCCCAGGACCAGATGACTTCACAGGTGAATTCTATCAAACATTTAGAGTAGAGCTAACACCTATCCTTCTCAAACTCTTCCAAAAGATAGCAGAGGGAGGAACACTCCCAAACTCATTCTATGAGGCCACCATCACCCTGATACCAAAACCAGAAAAGACGTCACAAAGAAAGAAAACTACAGGCCAATATCAGTGATGAACATAGATGCAAAAATCCTCCACAAAATACTAGCAAACAGAATCCAACAGCACATTAAAAGGATCATACACCATGATCAAGTGGGGTTTATTCCAGGAATGCAAGAATTCTTCAATATATGCAAACATTAAAAGGATCATACACCATGATCAAGTGGGGTTTATTCCAGGAATGCAAGGATTCTTCAATATACGCAAATCAATCAACGTGATACACCATATCAACAAACTGAAGGAGAAAAACCATATGATCATCTCAATAGATGCAGAGAAAGCTTTTGACAAAATTCAACACCCATTTATCATAAAAACCCTGCAGGAAGTAGGCATAGAGGGAACTTTCCTCAGCATAATAAAGGCCATATATGACAAACCCACAGCCAGCATTGTTCTCAATGGTGAAAAACTGAAACCATTTCCACTAAGATCAGGAACAAGACAAGGTTGCCCACTCTCACCACTCTTATTCAACATAGTTTTGGAAGTTCTAGCCAGAGCAATCAGAGAAGAAAAAGAAATAAAAGGAATCCAAATAAGAAAAGAACAAGTAAAGCTGTCACTATTTGCAGATGGCATCAAACTATACATAGAGAATCCTAAGGATGCTACCAGAAAACTACTAGAGCTAATCAATGAATTTGGTAAAGTAGCAGGATACAAAATTAATGCACAGAAATCTCTGGCATTCTTATACACTAATGATGAAAAATCTGAGAGTGAAATTAAGAAAACACTCCCATTTACCACGGCAACAAAAAGAATAAAATATCCAGGCAATCTTGAGAACGAAAAACGGAGCTGGAGGAAACAAGCTCCCTGACTTCAGACTATACTACTAAGCTACAGTAATCAAGACAGTATGGTACTGGCACAAAAACAGAAATATAGATCAATGGAACAGGCTAGAAAGCCCAGAGATAAACCCACACACATATGGTCACCTTATCTTTGATAAAGGAGGGAAGGATATACAGTGGAGAAAAGACAGCCTCTTCAATAAGTGGTGCTGGGAAAACTGGACAGCTACATGTAAAAGTATGAAATTAGAACACTCCCTAACACCATACACAAAAATAAACTCAAAATGGGTTAAAGACTTCCATGTAAGGCCAGACACTCGCAAACTCTTAGAGGAAAACAGGCAGAACACTCTATGACATAAATCACAGCAAGATCCTTTTTGACCCATCTCCTAGAGAAATGGAAATAAAAACAAAAATAAACAAATGGGACCTAATGAAACTTAAAAGCTTTTGCACAGCAAAGGATACCATAAACAAGACCAAAAGACAACCCTCAGAATGGGAGAAAATATTTGCAAACGAAGCAACTGACAAAGGACTAATATCCAAAATTTATAAGCAACTCTTGCAGCTCAATAACAAAAAAACAAACAACCCAATCCAAAAATGGGCAGAAGAACTAAATAGACATTTCTCCAAAGAAGATATACAGATCGCCAACAAACACATGAAAGAATGCTCAACATCATTAATCATTAGAGAAATGCAAATCAAAACGACAATGAGATATCATCTCACACCGGTCAGATTGGCCATCATCAAAAACTCTAGAAACAATAAATGCTGGAGAGGGTGTGGAGAAAAGGGAACACTCTTGTACTGCTGTTGTGAATGTAAATTGATACAGCCACTATGGAGAACAGTATGGAGGTTCCTTAAAACCAAACAACCCAATCCAAAAATGTGCAGAAGACCTAAATATACATTTCTCCAAAGAAGACATACAGATTGCCAACAAACACATGAAAGAATGCTCAACATCATTAATCATTAGAGAAATGCAAATCAAAACTACAATGAGATACCATCTCACACCGGTCAGATTGGCCACCATCAAAAACTCTAGAAA
>NC_041222.1:62997421-63009559 GCF_002837175.3 Physeter macrocephalus
GTAAAATAGCTAGCTAGTGGGAAGCAGCCGCATAGCACAGGGAGAGCAGCTCGGTGCCTTGTGACCACCTAGAGGGGTGGGATAGGGAGGGTGGGAGGGAGGGAGACGCAAGAGGGAAGAGATATGGGAACATATGTATATGTATAACTGATTCACTTTGTTGTAAAGCAGAAACTAACACACCATTGTAAAACAGTTATACTCCAATAAAGATGTTAAAAATAAAAAGAAAGTACTATGAACAACTATATGCCAGTAAAATGGACAATCTAGAAGAAATGAAAAAAATCCTAGAAACATACAATCTCCTGAACTAAGAAGAAATAGAAAACAGGAACAGACCAATTACCAGTAATGGAACTGAATCAGTAATTTAAAAAGCTCCCGGCAAACGAATGTCCAGGGCCAGAGAGCTTCACAGGTAAATTCTACCAAACGTTTAGAGAAGAGTTAACAACCATCCTCCTCAAACTATTCCAAAAAATAGCAGAGGAAGCAATGCTTTTGAACTCATTCTATGAGGCCAGCAACAGCATGACACCAAAACCAGATAAGCAAATCATAAAAAAAGGAAATTACAAGGCCAATATCACTGATGAACACAGATGAAAAAATCCTCAACAAAATATTAGCAAACCCAAGCCAGCAAAACAGCAAAAGGATCACACACCATGACCAAGTGGGATTTAACCCAGGGATGCAAGGATTTTTCAATATCTGCAAATCAATCAATGTGACACACTACATTAACAAACTGAAGAATAAAAACCACATGATCATCTCAGTAGATGAAGAAAACGCATTTTAAAAATCCAGCATCTATTTATGATAAAAACTCTCCAGAAAGTTGGCATAGGGAGGACATACATCAACATAATAAAGGCCATATACAACAAACCCACAGCTAACATCATACTCAACAGTGAAAAGTGGAAAGCATTTCCTCTAAGATCAGGAACAAGTCAAGGATGCCCACTCTCACCACTTTTATTCAACACAGTATTGGAAATCTTAGCCCCAGCAATCAGACAAGAAAAAGAAATAAAAGGAATACAAATTGGAAAAGAAGCAAAACTCACTGTTTGCAGGTGACATGATGCTATACACAGAAAATCCTAAAGACACCATCAAAAAACTACTAGAGCTCATCATTGAATATGGTAAAGTTACAGGATACAAAATTAATATACAGAAATTGGTTGTTTTTCTATACACTAACAATGAACTATCAGAAAGAGAAATTAAGGAAACAACCCCATTTATAATCATATCAAAAGGAATAAAATACCTAGGAATAAATCTCCCTAAGGATGTATCATAAAAGACCTTGGAAAACTATAAGACACTGATGAAGAGATTGAAGATGACACAAACAGATGGAAAGATATATTGTGTTCATGTTTTGGAAGAATTAATATTGTTAAAATGACCATACTACCCACCCAAGGAAATCTACAGTTCAGTGCAATCCCTATCAAAATATCCATGACATTTTTCACAGAAATAGAACAAATAATTTTTAAATTTGTATGGAAACACAAAAGGCCCCAAATAGCCAAAACAGTCTTGATAAAGAAGAACAGAACTGGAGGAATCTCACATCCTAACTTCAGACTATACTACAAAGCTACAGAAATCAAAACAGTATGGCACTGGCACAAAAACACACACACAGATCAATGGAACAGAATACAGAGCCCAGAAATAAATCCATGCACTTACGGTCAATTAATCTATGACAAGGAAGGCAAGCATACACAATGAAGAAAAGACAGTCTGCTCAATAAGTGGTGCTGGGAAAACTGGACAGCAACATGTAAAACAATGAGATTAGAACATTTCCTGACACTATTACAGAAATGAGCTCAAAATTGATTAAAGACCTAAACATAAGATTGGAAACCATAAACTCCTGGAAGAAAACATAAGCAGAACACTCTTTGAGATAAATTGTAGCAATATTTTTTTGGATCTGTCTCCTAAAGCAAAGAAAACAAAGGCAAAAATAAATAAATGGGACCTAATTAAACTTAAAAGCTTTTGCACAGCAAAGGAAACCATTGATAAAACGAAAAGACAACTGACGGAATGGGAGAAAATATTTGAAAATTATATGACCAATAAGGGGTTAATATCCAAAATATATAAACAGCTTATACAACTCAACATCAAAACAAAAAAAACTGATTAAAAATGGGCAGAAAACCTAAATAGACATTTTCCAAAGGAGACATACACATGGGCAACAGGTACATGAAAAGATGCTCGATATCATTAATCATCAGGGAAATGCAAATTAAAACCACAATGAGATATCACTTCACACCTGTCAGAACGGCTATCATCAAAAAGAATACAAATAACAAATATTGGCAAGGATGTGGAGAAAAGGGACACCCTCATGCACTCTTTGTGAGAATGTAAATTGATGCAGTCACTATAGAAAACAGTATATCAAAAAACTAAAAATAGAACTGTCATATGTCCCAGCAATTCCACTCTTGGGTATTTATCCCCCAAAAAACGAAAACACTAATTCAAAAAGATTCATGCATCCCAATCTTCAAAGCAGTATTATTTATGATTGCCAAATTATGGAAGCAACCTAAGTATCCAACAACAGATGAATGGATAAAGAAGATGTAGTATATATACATATATATATACACACACACACACAATGGAATTCTATACATCCATAAGAAACAATGAAATTTTGCCATTTGCAACAACATGGATGGACTTGGAGGGTTTTAGGCTAGGTGAAATAAGTCAGCGGGACTTCCCTGGTGGTCCAGTGGTAAAGAATCTGCCTTCCAATGCAGGGGACCCACGTTCGATCCCTGGTTGTGGAACTAAGATCCCACATGCCACGGGACAACTAAGCCCGTGCGCCACAACTACTGAGCTTGTGTGCTTCAATGAGAGAGCCCATGTGCCACAAAAACTACAGAGCCCAAGTGCCCTGGAGCATGTGCACCACAACTAGAGAGAAGCCCGCACACCACAATGAAGACCCAACGCAGCCAAAATAAATAAATATTTTTTTAAAAAAGTCAGAGAAAGAAATACTGTATAATATCACTTATATATATAATCTAAAAAATAAAATAAACTAGTGAATATAACAAAAAAGAAACAGACTCACGGATAAACAAACTAGTGGTTACCAGTGGGGCGAGGGGAAGGGGGAGGGGCAAGATAGGGGTAGGGAATTAAGAGGTGCAAATTACTATGTATAAAATAAGTAAGCTATAAGGATATATTGTACAACACAGGGAATATAGTCAGTGTTTTATAACTATAAGTGGAATAAAACCTTTAAAAACTGTGAATCACTATATTGTTTACCTGATAGTGTACATCAACTGTACTTCAATAACAATAACAACAACAACAACAAAACAGTGCTCTTACCTCCAGAACACATTATGTATCACAGGACCCCATGGTTCAGCTGAATACCACAAAGTAAGTACACAATAGATGCCTACATTTATCCGATGAATTAAAGCATGTTTTTACTAGTTGATTTTCATATAGAATTGACTGGAACCTTTTTTAAGATGAGATTTAAAATTCCAGCTACCCTTAGCAAAGATAGACTAATTTGTTAATAATTCCTATTTAGTAGGTTTAAAACTATATAAGAAAAAATGAATGCCATTATCTCAGTTCTACAAACAGAGAACTATATTGTATGGTGGCTTTTATATAAATAGTTCTTATTAGCAGTTTTCTGTCCAAAGCTGAAATACTTTATACTCAAAAGCAGTGGTTGTCAAACTGTAGTGAATATGAGGCTCATTTGAGGAGCCTGTCAAAATGCAGGCTCCTGAGCTGATTACCAAAGCTTCTGATTCAATAGATCTTTAGTGGAGCCCAGGAATCCGGATTCTAAATAGGCACTCTTGTTAATTCTGTGACTGTTGCTCCCTGGAATTACTTAGAAAAACTGCCCTTGAGAAAAGTGCCATATCAAAATTAGCTTATCACTGAGACCCAGAAGAAGAAAGTGAAAATTATCTGAACAAAGGAACACATGATGTTTTCAAAGCAAAAAATAAACCAGTGAGAGGAAGTTGTTAGGGAAAGGGGAGATAGCTCTTAATTTTAAGTCATTTAATACTTCAGCACAATAAAATAAAATGTGACTGTGTTTTCTCTGTACATAAATTTAAATAAATGTAAGATTCTTTCTCTGGAGAAACAGATATTGATTATATTATCTCCTTCAACTATTGAAAGAAATGCAGATTCTTGTAAGTGATAATCTGCTCAAGATAGGCAGATGTAGTTGAAAAACAAAAAAAGTTAACTTCTCTTAGGGAGTTCAGTGAGATATGGTACATTTTTTTTTACAGCAAACTTGTATACAAGAACCCTGGTAAAGGTTCTATAATGTTGCGCTGTGCCTGACATACTGCAGGCACAAAATAAGTTTCTTCAGTAAACATAGGCATATGTATACAGCTGACTAGGAACCAACTCATTCTACTAAGGTTAACCTTTTTATTGAATGAAAATCTAAGACGAAGATAAGAATATTTCCCGAAAAGCATACTGGAGTAAAATAAAACACATCTATACCGAATGGATGTGTTTTGAAGTGCTAGCTATTGGTTTTCATTCAAGTACCTTCTTAAAGGAAAATCTCAATGACTCTGATGATATTACTTGTGTGTTCTACTTGTATTTTTAGGTAGACTTTTGCTGAGTGATGAAATAAATTCTCCAAAGCAGTTTTGATTCAGTTCAGTTTTACTCTTTTTTTCTTTTTTCTCAGCACCAGAAGCACTGCTGATGTAATCAGTATTCCTTAGCTAGTGTTACTTGGAACTTCAGGCAATGCAACTTGGCATTTGAAACTCCAAAGACAGATAATTTAAAAAGTTATGTCTCATGCTTTCCAAATATCTAATGGTTCCTATTTCATCTATATTAATTAGATTTCAGAAAGTAAGCCTCTGATGACACTGAACAAAAGGAAATGAAGATTTGGTGGACATGGTTAAAACAGATAGCCAAAGACATCAGCTTTGCAATCTGGGTAACACCCGATTAACTAGATGTTTACTGTCTCAGCTTCTTAATCTGGGTAACATGAATTTGAGTGAGAAAAGAAATTGCATTCTTATTTTCACCAATCTCTATCAGAATGTATTTCTTTCAATAATGAATACAGTCAACCAGCCACAGTAATAATAACAATTGGGACTCTGTCACCAAACAAAATCACAGATTTTTTAACATTACAATTGTTGCACATATCTCAAATTATTGTGAATCATCATCTCTACTCCAAAATTACCATAATTATAAATTTACTGTTTATTTTGGTTTTCTACCTCAAGAAGTAGGAAGGTTCTTAAGGTAACCTGGTTTAAAAAGTAAAGTTATTACTTAGTAATGAAATTTTAATTTCTTATAATGACCCCATAAAGTTTAGTTTTTCTACTTCTTTCTCTTCATTTTAGTGAGATATATTTCATGTATAATCATATATTTCAGCAATGTAGGTAGCCATCTTTATTGGGAGGAAGCTAGACTAAATCATCTAAAGTTTGCAAAGGGGTTCTGTTCTCTTTACCCACTAAAGCTTTCATTTTTTTAAAAATTTAGGCATGAAATAAGCAACATTAAAAGCAAAATAGAGAAGGGGGACCAAGATGGTGGAGTTAAGAGGATGTGGAGCTCACCTCTCTCCACTAGAACACATCAGAAATACCTCTATATGTAGAACAATTCTCATGCAAAACTAACTGGAAACTGGCAGAAAAACTCCTATACAACCAAGGCTGCAAGAAAGATACTTACATAATTGGGTAGAATGGGAAGAAAAACATTGGGTTGATATCTGTGCCCCTGGGAGGGGACTAAGAGGAAAATGGAGATTACACAGGCAGATGTTCACCTTTGGGAGTAAGATGGAAGAATCACGACTGGGCGTCCCAATCCTGGGGTCCTACATGGAGGAGACAAGCCTGTTTGGCTGCTTGGAGAAATGCTAGGACAGACAGAAAAGCTGGAGAAGCCTAGACTCCACTCGTGAGGAGTGCACAGGGGGTGGCTTGCCAACAGACAGAGCTAAGAGAGGTCTGCCTTAGTAGTTGCTATCTCACCACACTCCCCAGTCCAAGCTGAGTGATTGGGGAGTGTGGTGAGGTAGCACCCACTCCACGACACAGCTTGGCACTGGATCTAGAGCAGCCAGTTCCTGGGAAAAGACTCAACCTAGGGATGCAGAGGTGAACTGGGGGGCATGGGATGAGGTCCAGGTGGCGCAGCAGCAGCCGTTGTTGGTGCTGACTCAAACAGCACCCCAAAAGCCCAGACTTCTGACAGCAGTGCAGCTGCTAGAATTCCTGTGACCAACACACCATGATCCCCAGTCCAGCTGAGCAAATGCTCTGACACTGCCCACACCATGCCACAACATAGCACTAGATCTGGGACTACCACAAGAGGGGAAAAGATGCAACCTTGGTCTGTGTCTGAGCAGAGCCAGAGACACCTACACAGGTAGTGCATTGTACCTCCGTAAGCACATAAGCCCAACTTATTTCAGCACTCCCTTCCTTTGGGGCAAAGGCCCCAGTGGAGGGAGAAGGAAAAACACAACATTTAAAGAGAACAGAACCAGCTCAGGCCCAACCCTTAGGGCTTCTGCTCTAGCAACTTGGGAGAAGACCCTGCCCGTGACAGGGCACTGATGGCCAATGAGCAGAGAGGAAGTCCCGCCTCACACCCTGCACAGACTCTAGTTCCTTCAACACCAGCCACACGCCCTACCAAGCTGATAGTGACAAGCACACCCTGAGGAAAGATGTGACTGGTGTCCACACCAAAGACACTGGGCACACACAGTCTATTTAGGGACACTCCCACATAAAAACGCCCCTTCAAGACCATAATAGATAAATGTTCCACCAAAATTCATAGAGACAGAGATAGCTAAGTGAAATGGAAGAGGAACTACACTCAATTAAAAAGCCCTGAAAAAATAATGAAACAGAGATAATCAGTCTACCACAATGAGTTGAAAACACTGGTAACAAAAATGATAACTGAATTAGGAAAGAGAATTGATCTAAGCACAGATCATTTTAACAAGGAACTAGAAACTATAAAGAAGACCCAATCAAAAATCCAATCAAAAATAAATAATTCAATTACCTATTTTTGATAAAGCACTCTAGAAGCACTGAATCTCAGACTAAATGACACAAGAACGCCTAAGTGACCTGGAAAATAGAGTAATGGAAATCACCCAGTCAGAACAGCAGACAGAAAAGACAAATGAAAAAAAACCAATGTAACACCCAAGATCTATGGGATAACATAAAAAGTGCCAACATTCACATTACAGAGGTGAGAGAAGAGAGAAGAGAGAAGGAGAAGAGAGAGAAAAGGGGATCAAAAACATATTTAAAGAAATTATTGCTGAAAACTTCCCAAACCTAAAGAAGGAAACAGATATCCTTGTACAGGAATCACAAAGGGTCCCAAACAAGAACCCCAACAGACTCACAGCAAGACATAATTAAAATGGCAAAAGTTAAAGGGAGAATTCTAAAGGCAGCAAGAGAAAAACAGAGTCATATACAAGGGAACCCCAATAAGGCTATCAGCTGATTTCTCTGCAGAAACTTTGTAAGCCAGAAGGGAGGGAGTGGCATGATACATTCAAAGCCCTGAAAGGGGAAAAACCTGCAACCTAGGATTCTCTACCCAGCAAGATTATCATTTAGAATAGGAGAGATGAAGAACTTCTCAGACAAGCAGAAACTAAAAGAATTCAGCAATACTAAACCCATGTTAAATGAAATGTGAAGGGTCTACTCTAAATGGAAAAGAAGTAAGAATATACAGGAAAATGAAAATCCCAATAAGAAAGGCAAATATATAATAAGGACTGAAGATCACTTAAATAAGTCAGTATGTAGATTAAAAACTAAAAATTTGTAAAGGCAATTATAACTACAATAAACAGTAAAGGGATAAGCCTGAAGATGTAAAATATGGCTTCAAAAACACAAAATGTGGGAGAGGGAAGTAAAACATGTAGATCTTTTATAATGTGTTTGAACTTAAATGACTATCAGTTTAAAGTAAGTAGATATAATTATGAGTCAACATAAATGAACCCATAGTACCCACAAATCAAAAACCTACCAAAGATACACAAAAACCAAACAGAAAAGAACTTGAGCACACTACAAAATAAAATTATCAAACCACAATGGGAGAAACAAAAAGATATGAACAGAGAAGAACTACAAAAACAACTGGAAAAAAGTAATAAAATGTCCATAAGTACATACCTATCAATAATTACTTTAAATGTCAATGGACTAAATGGTCTGATCAAAATACACAGGGTGGCTGAATGAATAAAAAATAAGACCTTTCTATATGCTGCCTACAAGAGACTCACTTCAGGGTGAAAGACACACACAAACTCAAAGTGAGGGAATGAAAAAAGATATTTCATGCAAACAGAAATGACAAGAAAGCAGGGGGAACAATACTCATATCAGCAAAATAGACTTTAAAACAAAGCTATAACAAAAGATCAAGAAGGGCATTATATAATGATAAAGGGATCAATACAGAAAGAGGATATTACATTCATTGACATATATGTACCCAATACAGGAGCACCTAAATATATAAAGTAAATACTAACAGACATAAAGGGAGAAATTAACAGTAACACAATAATAGCAGGAGATTTTAATACCTCACTGACATCAATAAACAGATCATCCAGACAGATAATCAATAAGGCAACAGAGGTCTTAAATGACACAATAGACTGTTGCACTTAATTGATATCTACAGGACATTACATCTGAAGAAAGTAGAACACACATTCTTTTCAAGTGCACATGGAACAGTCCCCAGGATGGATCACATACTACATCACAAAACAAGCTTTAACAAATTTAAGAGGATAAAAATTATATCAAGCATTTTTTCTGACCACAACAGTATGAAACTAAAAATTAACTACAGAAAGAATAATGAGAAAAGAACAAAGATGTGGAGACTAAACAACATGCTACTAAAAAAACAATGGGTCAACAATGAAATCAAAGAGGAAATCAGAAAATACTTTGAGACAAACATAAATGAAAACACAACTTTACAAAATCTATGGGATGCAGCAAAAGCAGATCTCAGAAGGAAGTTCATAACAATACAGGCCTTTCTCGAGAACTAAGGAAAATCTCAAATAAACAACCTAAACTGCCACCTAAAAGAATTAGAAAAAGAAGAACAAACAAAGCCTAAAGTCAACAGAAGGGAGGAAATATTAAAGATCAGAAAGGAAATAAATAAAATAGAGGTTAAAAAAAAAACAAGAGAAAAGATCAATTAAACCAAGAACTGGTTTTTTGAAAAGATAAACAAAACTAATAAACCTTTAAGCCAGGCTCACCAAGAAGAAAAGACAGAGGACCCAATAAACAAAATAAAAAATGAAAGAGGGGGCTTCCCTGGTGGTGCAGTGGTTGAGAGTCCGCCTGCCGATGCAGGGGACGCGGGTTCGTGCCCCGGTCCGGGAGGATCCCGCATGCCGCGGAGCGGCTGGGCCCGTGGGCCATGGCTGCTGGGACTGCGCGTCCGGAGCCTGTGCTCCGCGGTGGGATAGGCCACGGCAGTGAGAGGCCCGCGTACCGCAAAAAAAAAAAAAACAAAAAAAAATGAAAGAGGAGAAATAACAGCCCATATCACAGAGATACAAACAAAAACATAAGAAAGTACTATGAACAGTTATATGCCAACAAATTGGACAACCTAGGAGAAATGGATAAATTTCTAAAAACATACAGCCTGCCAAGACTGAGGGCAAGAATAAACAGACAATTTGACAGACCTATCACTAGAAGTGAAATTGGATCTGTAATAAAAAACCTCCCAGCAAACAAAAGTACAGGACCAGACCGCTTCCCAGGGGAATTCTACCAAACACATAAAGAAGAACTAATACTGCTCTTTCTCAAACTATTCCAAAAATTGAAGAGGAGGGAACACTCTCAAATTCATTTTATGAGTCCACCATTACTTTGATATCAAAACCAAGGACACTACAAAAAGAAAGAGAGAAAATTATAGGCAAATATATTTGATGAATATAGATGCAAAAATCCTGAACAAAGCATTAGCAAACCAAATCCAACAATACCTAAAAAGAATCATGTACCGTGATCAAGTTGGATTATTCCAGGGTCACAAGGATGTTTCAACATATGCAAATCAGTCAATGTGACACACCGTATTTAAAAAAAAGAAAAGATAAAAATCACATGATCATCTCAATAGATATAGAAAAAGCATTTGACAAAATTCAACAACAATTCACAATACAAACTCTCACCAAAGTGGGTACAGAGGAAACATATCTCAGCATAGTAAAGGCCATTTACAAGAAACCCACAGCCAGTGTAATACTCAATGGTGAAAAGCTGAAAGTATTCTTTTTAAACTCAGGAACAAGAAAAGGATGCTCACTCTCATTGCTTCTATTTAACATAGTATTGGAATTCCTAGCCACAGCAATCAGACCAGAAAAAGAAATAAAAAGCATCCAAATTGTAAAGAAAGAAGTAAAACTGTCACTATTTATAGATGACACGATACTATATACATAGAAAACCATGAGGTCTCCACCAAAAAACTGTTAGAATAAATGAATTCAGCAAAGTTGCAGGATACAAGATTAATATACAAAAATCTGTTGCTTTTCTATACACCAATAATGAATCATGAGAAAGAGAGCAAAAAAATAATCCTGTTTAAAATCACATCAAAAAGAAAAACACCTAGGAATAAATTTAACCAAGGAGGTGAAAGACCTATACTCTGAAAACTATAAAACATTGATGAAGGAAAATGAAGATGATACAAAGAAATACAAAGATATCCTGTGCTCTCACATTAGAAGAATATTGTTAAAATGGCCATACTACCCAAAGCAATCTACAGATTTAATGTAATCCCTATCAAAATACCTATAACATTTTTCACACACCTAGAACAAATAATCCTAAAATTAATATGGAACCACAAAAGACCCCAAATTGCCAAAGCAATATTGATGAAAAAGAACAAAGCTGGAGGTATCACCCCACAGGACTTCAGACTATACTACAAAGCTACAATAATCCAAACATGGTACTGGCACAAAAAAGACACATAGATCAATGGACAGAACAGAGAGCCCAGATATAAACCCATGCAGTTATGGTCAATTAATCTATGACAAAGAAGGCAAGAATATACAGTGGAGAAAAGACAGTCTCTTTAATAAGTGGTGCTGGAGAAAATGGACAGCTACATGTAAAACAATGAGATTAGAACATTTCCTCACACCATTACAAAAATAAGCTCAAAATGGATTAAAGACCTAAACATAAGACTGGAAACCATAAAACTCCTAGAAGAAAACATAGGCGGAACACTCTTTGACATAAATCATAGCAATATTTTTTGCTTTCTCCTAAAGCAAAGAAAACAAAAGCAAAAATAAACAAATGGGACCTAATTAAACTTAAAAGCTTTTGCACAGGAAAGGAAACCATCAACAAAATGAAAAGACAACCTACTGAAAGGGAGGAAATATTTGCAAATGATGTGACTGACAAGGGGTCAATATCCAAAATATACAAACAGCTCATACAACTCAACATCCCAAAAAACAATCCAATCAAAAAATTGGCAGGGGGCTTCCCTGGTGGCGCAGTGGTTGAGAGTCCACCTGCCGATGCAGGGCATACGGGTTTGTGCCCCGGTCCGGGAAGATCCCACAAGAGGTTTTTCTAAAGAAGACATACAGATGACTAACAGGCACATGAAAAGATGCTCAACATCACTAATTATTAGAGAAATGCAAATCAAAACCACAATGAGACATCACTTCACACCAGTCAGAATGGCCATCATCAAAAAGTCTACAAGGGGCTTCCCTGGTGGTGCAGTGGTTGAGAGTCTGCCTGCCGATGCAGGGGACACGGGTTCGTTTCCCGGTCCGGGAAGATCCCACATGCCCCAGAGCAGCTGGGCCCGTGAGCCATGGCCACTGAGCCTGCGCGTCCGGAGCCTGTGCTCCACAACGGGAGAGGCCACAACAGT
>NC_041222.1:63009853-63028911 GCF_002837175.3 Physeter macrocephalus
GCCACAACTACTGAGCCCATGTGTCACAACTACTGAAGTCCACGCACCTAGAGCCCACGCTCTGAAACAAGAGAAGCCACCGCAATGAGAAGCCTGCACACCACAACGAAGAGTAGCCCCAGCTCGTTGCAACTAGAGAAGGCCTGCGTGCAGCAACGAAGACCCAATGCAGCCAAAGATAAATAAATACATAAATAAATAAATATTTTTTTTAATTTATTAAAAAAAACACAATGACATATCACCTCACACCTGTCAAAATGGCTATCATCAAAAAGTCTACAGATAACAAATGTTGGCGAGGATGTGGAGAAAAGGGAACCCCTCGAACACTATTGATAGGAATGCAAATTGGTGCAGCCACTATAGAAAAGAGTATGGAGGTTCCTTAGAAAAATTAAAAATAGAACTACCACATGACCCAGCAATTCCACTCTTGTGTATATATCCAGAAAAAATGGAAACACTAATTCGAAAAAATACATGCACCCCAATGTTCATAGCAGGCAGCACTATTTACAATAGCCAAGACATGGAAGCAACCCAAATGCCCACCAACAGATGATTAAGAAGATGCACGATACATATAAAATGGACTATTACTTAACCATAAAAGAATGAAATTCTACCACTTGCAGCAACGTGGATGGACCTGGAGAATATTATACTTACTGAAGTAAGTCAGACAGAGAAAGACAAACACTATGATATCACTTATATGTGGAATCTAACAAATAATACAAATTAATGTATATGCAAAACAGAAATAGACTCACAGACATAGGAAACAAACTTGTGGTTACCAAAGAGGAGAGGGATGGAGGAAGGGACAAATTAAGGGTATGTGATTAACAGATACAAACTACTATATATAAAATAGTTAAGCAACAAGGATATACTCTATAGCACAGGGAATTATACCCATTATCTTATAACAACCTATAATGGCGTATAATCTGAGAAAATACTGAATCACTATGCTGTACACTTGAACTGACGTAATATTGTAAGTCAACTATACTTCAATAGAAACAAAAGCAAAATAAAATGTACAGCTTCTTAAAAGGATAATTTTAATACTTATTTTAAAGTTCCAAATATATTAACTTTATAAAGATATCAACTATCTTTATTAATACTCAATTGTTTCTTTTCATATGTTTTATTTAGTGGAAATAAGATTACCCATCTTTTATAATTACATTTCCATTACCTGGTTCTTATTGTCACAAAATATTTAGTACCCTTTTTATATAGTTATTGGATAATAAGATTCTATAATTCTCTCAAGAAAAGTGAATGATATACTGAAGGTACAGAAATTATTCTATTAGTCAATTATTCACATATATTTTAGAACTTCAAAGAAAGGAGCATTTTTCAAAAGTGATGACTTACATATGACTTATAGCAATTATCAATAATAATTCAGTAGTAAATAATCTGAAGCATCACTGGTTCTCAATTTTCTTGCCTTATGTAAATGATTTACTATATTTTTGTACTTTTTATCTCCTTTAAGGTATGTATATGGCTTGATTAGATTTTTTGGAATATGGGGCATTATTTGTGAAAACGAAGGTCTATTCTGTTTTCCTCAGGGTCCTCTCTTAAACCATCAAATTCCAAATAACTTGTGTAATATTAACAAATACTCTTTCAGGGTTTGGAAAAATGTTTAATTTTCTAAGTGTGTCTAATGTTTAAGGTGGGTGTTAACTCTGGGGACAGTGACATCTGTCTATAAAATAGGTTATTCTAGAAAAATACAGAACATATTACACATCACTCCCCTCCCACAGATCAGCTGCTACTTGGGAACTCAGAAGTAAAAAGAAATATATGTAAATAGGTGTAATTTAGGTTAACAACTTTGGTTTCTTAGTTTAACAGAATCTACTCCAGTTAAAATCCTATTTCTCATTAACCTTACAGGAAAATAATCAGGCTTCACACAATATAAACTTAACTTGTGTAAAATTCACAGCTTTGGTGAAACAGGTCGTGAAGAGTATACATACTAAAAACAACATGTGAGAAACACAGACTGCTGTATATGTCAAGAGTTTTGGGGAGGAGAGCAATTATTGCATGTCATGGATTTTTATGAAATACTAGGTATTTTTCCACCTGTGTTGTGTTTACTGCAGCTGAATCCACAGCCTCTCCTTTCTTATGTCACATCAGAGTGCCATGCTTCACATTTTCTTCTTTTTAATGGGAAAGACTCTGAGGATGTCTCTTCTTTCTGAGTAAAGATGACTATAGGTAAAATACATACCTGATGTGGAGAAAGAAATGGCAAAAATTAAGACTGATTAACCAACTCTGTGGAAAGAACCATGGTTTTGAAATAGAGTGCTGCCTGGAGTCCAGGGAGAAGACACTTGCAAAGGAGACTCAAAGAAGGAATACTTAAAGAGTGTCCAGATTTTCTGCAGAAGGGGAAGTAAAGCAAACTCCTCCATTTTACTGTTCTGTTTATTGCAAGGAAGGAACTTTTCTTTAGCTCTCTCCATTTCCCCTAAAGTTTTACATTTGTCTTCTCTTTTATGTGTTGTTCTTACATACCGGATAGCTGTTATCTTCTAGAGGTAATAATTATCTTAAGGATTTGTGAAGGTTAGAGCTGGAGAAACTAAAATTTAATAACAGAAGTCTGTTTCCCAATTTCCTGGACAAATTAATTAATTGATTAGATTTTCTCAACTGTAAGTTTTTGTCCTATATATTTTTCTTGAGCCTTTAGCACCTAGTCCCACTTGCCTGCTAGGAAATGCTAGCACATAAGGGCAAACAAACAGGAAACAAAACAGATATAAATGGGAAATCCAGAAACAGCCAAGTTCACTTAGTTTGACATCTAGATTTTCTTTGTAGATGCTTGTGTTTGTGGTGAAAACTTTTATATTTCATACACAAAGCAGTTACATTTTCTGCTAGTAAAACTGTTCTTGTTCATACAGTGCGAAGAGTGATATATTTGATCTCATGATGATCTGCAAAAAGCATTATAACTTCTAAATACTTTACTAACAAGGTCTAGTTTGTCATGTCAGCCTTCTTTTTCCATCTCTCCCATGTTTACAGACCTTTCTACTAAGGTAGATGGCAGCACAAACCAAAAAGCACAGAAAGAATGCAAAAACAAAACAAAACAGAAAAGCCACTTACCTATAAAGAGCATAATGAGATATATTTTCAGCACATATGGGAAATAGATGGATAAGTCAAAGGGCAGCTTTGTGGAGTAAGTGCCAAATGATTCAAAATAAGGCAGTGACTGATAGATGGCAAATGCTGTTTAAAGAAAAAAGGAATCATGAAGGTTTCCCTCCTTAACTTGCTACAGAGATGTGTATATATGTATGCATAGTTGAAGGATATTCCAAATTTGATAACAACCATTTTGTGATAATTGCTGAATCCTTTTGCCAAAGCTATAGTTTGATATAGAAATCCGCTGATCAGATTGGCAAGGCCATTATAGCAGTGTGATTTGTTGAATTTTGTCCATTTTTTACTTTATTATGCCTACACAAAAATAGTTTACAGTGTTTCTTTTTTTATTGAGGTATAGTTGATGTACAATATAAGCTTCTGGTGTACAACAGAGTGATTCACAATTTTTAAAGGCTATACTCCATTTATAGTTAATATAAAATATCAGCTATATTCCCCATGCTGTATAATATATTCTTGTAGCTTATTTATTTTATACATAGTAGTTCGTACCAAAAATTGTATCTCAAAATACCTGTCCTCTTAGCCACAAGTAGGGGTTACAGACGAATGAACATGGAAAATGCTTCATATATTCTCCTCTTGGAGTTTCATAACACACATTGGTATAGCAGAGATTCTGTCAAGCTCTGCAATAAAGAAACTGGTTTCACCCATTTCCTCAGCTTAACTGGTCTTGGAATAGCTCTTTCTTCCTCCCCATCCCAGCAGTACTTAATAAAAATTCTGAGGAATCATGTGAGAAATGCTGGCCTAAATTACTTTGAGGGAGGAGGCTCATGTCAAATAAAAAGAGATGGACATTCTATGAAATTGTGTCCCATGTATAGGCTTTGCATAACATTTCATGGAATAAAATGATAATGTACTATGGTTATATAAGATATTCTCATCAGGGTAAGCTGAGTGAAGGTACATAGAAACAATGCACTGTTTTTGCAACTTATTGTGAGTTCAAAATTATTTTTTTTTAATTTCTTTTTTAAAAAAGACAGAGGAAAACTCAGGCGCCCACAGCTGTTAGAACCAGACAGTGGAATCGGCAGAGTCTGCAACTGACACTAAAGCATGCCATCTAAGATTTCCACGGGCAGCACCTAAGTCTCTGGCATTTTATTAGTATAGTTGATTTGATTATGAATATGAACTTGGTTTTTGTCTTATATTATCAGATGGGAAACTACAGTTATTAAAAGATATTAGAATTATCAAAAGTCAAGCAGGTTTTCTTAACTACATGTTTTTATACTTTGGGACATTTGAAATATATAGAAATATATAAAGATAAAATTACTACGCTCTGCCACCCAGAATTAATCATTATTGATATTTTGTTATATGTGCTTTCAAAATTTTTCTGGATATACTTTGTTTTTTAACTGCAAGAATAAGTTTATGAATCTAATTTTAATAAAAGAATATGCATTTTATGGCAACTATATATAAACATGGCTTTCCTAAGAAAGGAGAATGCTTACAATTATGGAATAAAAAGAAACGTCTCCTATATATTTATTCATCCCTATTTTTAGGAAAATATTAGTCATATTTTTACTTTATTCCTTTATATATTCTTTATAGTATTTTTCATATTATCTAACAAATGAATATTCCTAATAAATAAATGTTTACGGGCTTCCCTGGTAGCACAGTGATTGAGAGTCCACCTGCCGATGCAGGGGACACGGGTTCGTGCCCCGGTCCGGGAAGATCCCACATGCCGCGGAGCGGCTAGGCCTGTGAGCCATGGCCGCTGAGCCTGCCCGTCCGGAGCCTGCGCTCCGCAACGGGAGAGGCCCGCGTACCGCAAAAAAATAAATAAATAAATGTTTCAATGAGTGATGGATTTTGTTCTCAAATAAATGGCCAATCCATTTTTTATGGTTTTCAAGAAAATTATTCCCTAGATTGTTTTGGCATAGTCTATTTGGAAACAAAACAGATTTTTAAATTATATCTAATGTGATTTACTATAATATAAGCTCCCTTTCTCTGCTCACTGGTAGATAGACAACGTGTGGTTATATCATATATACTTTATAATCATTGCCAACGTCACCATCATTTTATGTTAAATATTTCTGTATGTTTTCCCGTAGTTACTTAACATGTGCTCTCTTAATTTCTTTATGCCTTCGGTTTTCAAAAACTTTTATCATGTCTGCTTCAGAGTTCCCTACAAGTCTGCTAAATCCATTACAGAGGAAAGCATATATTCCCCAAATATTCTCAAGCTCTTTGCAAATTGATGCTTTCAATTATTTGACTTTAAGCTTTAGGTTTACATTTAGGCTAAGTAATTAGCCTACTTCACATTGTATTTAATAATTCATTGTTTATTGAGCATGTATACTAGGTGCATAAGACAAACGAAGAAAGAAACAAAGACAACTCCAGATCCCCATGGAGCTTAGAGGCTAGACAGGGAAATAGACATTAATCAAAGAATCACACAAATGTCTAATTACAACTAAGATAGGTCTTACAAAACAGATTCATTGGGGGAATTACTGTTGATGAGGAAATTGAGGAACGCTTCCATGAGAAGCTAATGACTCGTCTAAAGGCACAGTTAACTGTCACTGGCAGAGAGTAGGCAGCATGGTAGATGGTAAGTGGGAAGGCTAGTCCAGCCAAGGGGGAACTGAATTTCTATGCATTACAAATAATCACTGAGTCACTGAATGTTAAATCCCCTTTGGATGAGTAAACAGACTTAGAGAGGTTAAATGATTTACCCAAACTCAGCAAGTTAATGAAGTTAAAGGCCCTCAGATTCCTCATCCAATATTTTGTCTACTGTGCAGAGCTGCTTCCCCCTTAACTTGACTTTTTAATGTTTTGCTTCTTTGCATCAAGGGAAGTATGCCAGGAAAGATAACACGGAGTCAGCTGAACAGTAGCAAAAATAGTAACTTAATCATCAAAAAGTTTTGTGAATCATCATAACAGGACTGCTTTTGTCAGTAAGCAATACAGAGAAGTCACTCTTTTCTTACCTTCAGCGAGAACACACAAAGGATAAATCGGCATCCATAGTGTTTGACTGAGCCATGTCAAGACAGCATAGGATATTCCAATGACTGATAACATGCTGTAAGTGTACCTGAAAGGAGACAAGTTTGCTCATAAACATCATTTGCTGCTAATGTCTGGGAAATAGCAGAAGAAAATACCTTACTGTGTAATTGAATACACAGGTAAAACTGGAGAGTATGCAAATTCCTTACTTTATTTCCTGTGGTGTAAGCAGGAGAAGAGGTAAAAAATGGAGAGAGAGGAACCGTGTCAGTCTGGCTTGTCTTATGGGGCGGATCACGGATAATTATAGAGGGAAGAGAGAAAAATGTAACTCTTATCCCCCAGCAAATTACAGTTACAAGTTTCCTCAAATAGTGACTTCAATTTCACTCAGAAGCCAAGCCCATTTTATGGAGAGGCTAAGTTTTTAATACAGACAGACTTGTAAACATCTAGGTAATGAATTTTTAAAATAAAAAAAAATGTGCCATCTTGTGTGAATAATTAAAGAACTGGCCTTAGGAGCTTGTTTTGGGTATAGGAGCTGGTTTTAAATCTTCCTTTATGATGTACTAGATGAAGTAGTCAAAATCTTTTCATTTCTCAAGCTTAAGCATACATCAGCATCACTCAGAGGGCTTGCTAAAGCACAAACTGTTAGGCCCCATCTCCAGAGTGTCTGATTCCGTGGACCTGAGAATCTGTATTACAAACAAGTTCCAGGTGACGCTGATCCCACTGGTCCAGGGACCATACTTAGAACTACTGGAATAGGCAGTGCATACATATGGCAAAACAAAATTCAAAACCTTGAAAACATGAATGCAGAAAAGTAAATCTTTCTCTCATTCCAGGACCCTAATTCCACTCCTCAGAGGCAATGACCAATGCCGATTTCTCATGTATTCTTTCCAAAATATTTTTGCATATACTTACCTATGTGTATATATACTATATATGATATACATCAGCAGTGCAAGCACTCACCAAACATAGCATGTTATCAAAATTTTTGTTCTTTACCAATATAAGGGAAAAATGGTATCTCACTGCTTTGATTTTTTTTCTCTTATTACAAGAGTAGTTAAGAATCTTTTCATATGTTTAAAAATCACTTCTGATGAAGTCCAATGTATCTCTTTTTGTTGTTGCTTGTGTTTTTGGTATTAAATCTAAAAATCCATTGTCAAATCCAAGATCAAAAACATTTACCCCTATGTTTTCTTCTAAGAGTTTTATAGTTTTAGCTCTTCCATTTAGGTTTTCGATCCATTGAGTTAATTTTTGTATGGTGCAAAGTAAAGGACCAAATTCATTCCTTTGCATGTGGATATCCAGCTGTCCCAGCACCATTTGACCAAAAGACTATTTTTCTCCATTGAAAGACCTTGGCATCCTGTCAAAAATCAATTGACCATAAATTTGAGAGTTCATCTCCGGACTGTCAATTCTATTCCACGATATATCCTTATGTCCGTTATCACACTCTTGATGTGTGCAACTTTGGTTGCTTTGTAGTAAGTTTTGAAATTGGGAAGTGTGAATCTTCCAACTATGTTCTTTTTTGAGATTGTTTTGGCTACTCTGGGTTCCTTGGGTTTCCATATGAGTTTTAGGATCAGCTTCTCAACTCCTGCAAAGAAGCCAGCTGGGATTCTGATAGGGATTGCATTGAATCTGTAGATCACCTTGAGGAGTGTTCCATCTTAAAAACATTGTCTTCAACCCATAAACATGGAATATCTTTCCACTTATTTAGATCTTCTTTAATTTCTCTGCACAATGTTTTATAGTTTTTAGTGTACAAGTTCTGCCCATCTTTTGTTAAATTTATGTCTAAGTACTTTATTTTTTGATGTTTTGGTTTCTTAATTTTATTTTAGGATAGGCCATTGCAAATGTGTAGAATACAATTAATTTTTGTACAGCTGACCCTTGAACAACACAGGTTTGAACTAAGCGGGTCCACTTATATGTGCACACAAAAGCTTGTACATGGATGTTCACAGCAGCATTCCTCCTGACCAAAAAGTAGAAACAACCCAAATGTCCATCAACTGATAAATGAATAAATAAAAATTGGTATATCAATATAATGGAATATTATTCAGCCATAAAAAGAAATAAAATACTGATACCTGTTAAAACATGGACGAGGGCTTCCCTGGTGGCGCAGTGGTTGAGAGTCCACCTGCTGATGCAGGGGACACGGGTTCCTGCCCCAGTTCGGGAAGATCCCACATGCCGTGGAGCGGCTAGGCCCGTGAGCCATGGCCGCTGAGCCTGCGCGTCTGCAGCCTATGCTCCGCAACGGGAGAGGCCACAACAGTGAGAGGCCCACGTACCGCAAAAAAAAAAAAAAAAAAAAAAAACCAAACATGGACGAACCTTGAAAATGTTATGCTAAGTGAAAGAACCCAGTCACAAAAGGCACATATTATATGATTCCATTTACATGAAATGTCCAGAATAGGCAAATCCATACAGACAGTATGTTAGTGGTTGCCAGGGCTGGGAGGAAAAGGGAATTGGGTGCGACTACTAATGGATTTGGGGCTTCTTTTGGGGGTGATGAAAATGTTCTCAAATTAGATAGTGGTGATGTCTTTACACATGTCTTTGAATACACTAAAATCGACAAATTTTATATTTTAAAAGGGTAAATGTTAAGGTCCATGAATTATCGCATTGCTGTTATTTTTAAGGTTGTGTGATTTGCCCGAGATCATATAGCAGTGGAGGTGAGGTTCATACTGAGATCTTCCACTTCTATGTCCAAAAGTCTTTCCATCACATCACGATACCACTCTCAATGCCAAAACCACTTTGTTCTCTAACGGGTCTACTGAGCTTATCTGAGACTGAATCGACACTGAAAGAGTTGGGCATACCAGAGAATGAAACATCAGAAAGCCACAGTCCCAGATGAGGCTCCATGTCTCATAAACAGAAAGTCATGGGCTACAAAACTCCCTGAAGTTTGCCCCAAATCCACAAATCTTTCAGTTAAAAGTGAGAAATAACTAAGTTATATATAACAAAGAATTATAGTCACTTTAATTCAACAAAATATTTCATTAAATTCATTCTACTTAGAATATCTTAACTCAGCCAAGTTATTGACAATATAATAAAGAATTTATATAACCTCAGCTAAAATGCTAGGGTTCTTTTGTTACCCCTCCACATCCAGATCTTTCAAGCAGGAGGGACAGTTCTCATTTGTGAGAGCCTGAAGTAGCAGTTAGGAGCCTCTCCAAAGTGAGCCACTGAGCAAAGGGCTCAGCAATTTTACACCATTGCTGGTAGAGATAACACACAAAGTTTTAGAATTAGAAGGAAACATAACACCATCTGGAGCAAGGGCTCTTAACCTGAGGTCCAAGGATTCCCAGTGAGTCCATGAAAGAACTTCAGTTATTTGAACCTGCTGGAATTGTATACAAATGTTTGTGGAGGTGTGTTTTTTCCCCAGAGAGATAAGGCCCTATATTTAAAATATTCTTGAATTCAAAGAAACCAACTTTGTAAATTGTGACTATGATAGAATATAAGTCTTGCTTTGCTTATTAAAGTAACACATACCAGAGCAATTGCAAAGAATGCCTTTCATTAGCAACAGCTGCGAGATTTATTCCAAATTGGTGTATGCCAAGTCTTCTGCTGGGAACCTGATGCAATGATTTGCTCTTGATACCATGGTAGGTTTCCATTATTTCTGATATGCCCATTACAGAAAGCACTAAAAATACATTTCCATATCAAGACAAAATAATATGAAAAGGGGTTATGTATTTCTCTCTCATTCAGAGTAACCAAATGTAAGCAGCTATTACTGGCTTCACTTTAGAAAGCAATTTGGCTTTGTTTTAAGAGATTATTTTGCCTCCTTACCTAACCATATCCAATAGATTCCAAAAGATGAATAAAACACACACCACGTATTTCTCTTGGACCTCCTCTTGACTGGTGATCACCACAAAGAGGATGATTATTCTCTCAGTGAGCTAACAAAGAAATAGCAAAGTCAAGAATTAGGATCATCTGTTAAGCAGGTAGGTAATTTTCTAATTTTAAAAACCAGAGTTCCTCTTAAAAGTATGCTTTAACTATAAATATATATACTACACAGTTAACATGATCTCTGAGGGAGCAGGGTTACAGATGAATTTCATTTCCTCCTTTTTGTTTTTCTGCATTCTCCAAATTATATGTAATGAATAAGAAGATAACATATTTCATCTGAATCAGGGCATGTCCCTTCTTGTGATACATGCACACATGGTTTTTACTCACTTTGACAAGCTTTTATTGTGTGTCTACTATGTATCAGATGCTAAGACTACATATATAATGAAAGCATGGTTCTTGCTACACAGGGTAGCAATGGTAGGAGCATGTGGGGCAGTAACTATAACACAGTGTGAATAATGCTGTCATTTAAAGGGCTACATATGGGAGCACAGGGGAGGGAGATACCTGACAAAAAGATGCAGACAGATTTATGGAGGCAGGCAACATTTCAGTTGGATCTTGAGGAATGGACAGGGGTTTGTCAGGTAGACTGGATAGGAGAATGGGCATCCTAGGCCAAGGGAGCAGCCTGAGCAAAGAGGCAGAGGTGTGAAAACACACAATGTGCTGGGGATTAAGGAGAACCACTGGGGGCTAGAGAGGAGGTGCACAGAAGGGAATCCTAGGAGATAAAATTGAAAATGTGTTGGGGGCTGGGATGTGAAGAGTTTTGAATGACAGGCTGAGAAATTTCCATTTCATCCAACAGGGAAGCCCCCGTAGTTTTGGGGGGCTTTGCTTTGTTTTTTTGTTTTTTTTGGTGGGGGTGGGTGGGAGGTGGGAGAAAGGGAGAAAGGGGAAGCGAAATAATATAATCCTAACCCACATAAGCTAGTGGAAAATGAAAAGAATTCAACAAATTCATATTTTTCCAAGTCAATAAGCATCTATAAATCACTAAGAATGCACACACTTATGGCTCAGTTCCAGTTACTGACCTCAAAATATACATTCCTCTTTCCAATCTAATGTGCCTTCTTATGCCACATTAATATACTTTGTACACTCTGCATTGTTTGTTTTTTGTTTTTTGTTTTTTTTTGCCGTACGTGGGCCTCTCACTGTTGTGGCCTCTCCGGTTGCAGAGCACAGGCTCCGGACGCGCAGGGTCAGCGGCCATGGCTCACGGGCCCAGCTGCTCCGCGGTATGTGGGATCTTCGCGGACCGGGGCACGAACCCGTGTCCCCTGCATCGGCAGGCGGACTCTCAACCACTGCGCCACCAGGGAAGCCTGTTTGTTTGTTTTTAATAGAACATTTTACTTTCTTCACAATGGTCGAAGGAAACCTGCGATTGAGGGAGCATATTAGTGATAAAGACAAGGGCTGCTTTGTATTTTTCAATAGCTGTCTTTATTTTTAAAGTGGATCAAGGACTAAAGACTGAGATAATCTATGACTTAGAATCATAGGTTGTTAGTCCAGGAAAATCACCTAGTACAGAGAAATCCAGGATTTGCCAACATTGGGCCACATGATCAGAAATCCACATGTAGAAGCTGTATCAGCGTGTTTATAACCACATTGGTGAGTTAAGAGGGCCCTTGCTTGGCTAAGGAAATTAGATATGATTCAAACCTTAGTCAATCAATGGAAGCTACCTACATGGCTGTTTTTCTTTCATCAGTCTTTCTTTACAATGCCCTAGTTTCTTGATTTAACCATATTTATATAACGAATTAGACTTAACTGCAATGATAATTACCGAATGATCCAAGCTTGCTGCTATGACACCCAGCAGCCTTTGGATACAAGATCTTAGCAGCAAACAAGTATTTAGGCACTGCCTAATCCTACATTTGATCAGTGCCTGCTAATTAGGAAAATTATCTAATTTTTGACAAAAATCTCAGGAGATACACACATGAATGCATACACACATATTTCTAATTACATGGCTGACTACTGAAAGAGAGAACATAAGCTACCTTTGATAAGATGGCTTTCTAAGGGCCCTGCTAGATACTTGCCCAACCCCACCTTTTTACAAATAAGGAAACTGGGAACCAGAGAAATTAAGTGACTTGCCCAAACTAGTGGCAGACCTGGAAACATATATATCCCAAATCTCCTGGTTTCTAGAGTTGTAGGCAATCCCTGATGTCAGGCTGCCCCTCAACTGATGAGTAGGGAGGGAAAACTCTCCTAAAAGAGAGAGAGACTGGAGCTGCACAAAGAAACTCACTGTTTAAAATCATCAAGTGAGGGACTGTGGCATGTTAGTGATGGTAACCTGATTGCAGAGAAATCAGCAATCAGCATGCCCCCCAAAACACAACCACATACATACAGAAAGGTATGTGAAGGCCCTCCCCCCATACGATGTCAATCTAATTAACAAATTATCTGATGGTTATTTAACTCTAACTTGACCATTCAATGGCAATACAATGGGAGAATTTAGGAGGCGATATTCTTAAATTGGTAAAAAGCCAATATTTATTAGTTACTTTGTGCCAGGTTCCAAACACACACCATCTCATTTAATCTCCATAACGACCCTAAGAAGTGCTATTGTTATTATCTGCCTTTTACAAAGGACACTGCATTTTACAAAGTGAAAGTGACTTGCCTATAGATATGGAATCAAAATCTAGACAATGTCATTCTAAATTCCTTGTTCTGAAACACTAAGACATTTTCGCCTTTGTTATTTTATAGGCTACACCCTCGCATAATGTCTATGTTATAGTCTATTCTCAAAAAAAAAAGCCTCTCCTGAAAAGTTAAACCTTAAAACAAGAACTTACTTGATTTTCTAAATCAACACCAAAATAATTTTGAAGAACAGACTTTTAAAATTTATTACTTTTCTTTACATGTAATAGTTTGACCAGTTATTTGGAGCTTTACACTTGGGAAAACTTAGCACTTTGTCATTTTAAACAAATCCTATGAGAACATGACAATTACTAATGAATGATCTTGTAATGTTTAGTACAACTCAAACAGGCAGAATAAAAGCACAGTAAAAACACTATAACTTAGGCCAAATTAAACATAGTGGTAATGTGGTTAATTCAAAAATTTGGTAACTACAAAATAAAAATATTTTGCAGTTTTATGTTCTATTTGGGAATCCTGAACTCCAGATTAAGCAATGACTAAAATTGTTACTTTATAAATGGCATCTAGAAAATTAGTTATAAACTATTGAAGGAGTAAAAAATCATACATCAACTATAGGGAGAATTTCTACAATCTTAAAAGTAAATTAGTTTTAGCCTCAAAGACTATTATATTACTAAAAGGATAACCCAAACTATTTTAAATCCTGTAAACTTTTGTTGAGAACTTCAGAAACATACCCTTAAATGTTCAAATCACCACATTCCTCTGTAAGACAAAAGCATCTAAATACTATTTATATATTTTTACTCATTCATCAATCAATAGATATTTATTGAGGGTACTATTCTGAATTCCGGGGGGTATAACACCGTGAACAAGACCAAGTCCCAACCCTCATGGTATTTATGTCCTAGCTTGTGAGATAGACACTGTAAACAAATGTAGCATAATAGTTGAGTGTTCAGGAAAACTAGCCCAAATCCAAATTTTTGCTCCACCATTTACAATTTATGTGAACGTGGATAAGTTATTTAACTTTTGTGTTAAGTAATTATGCTGGAGATAAAAATAAGCATAATTTAATGTAGTGATTAGTATATTTACAGGAAAATACATTTTTCTATATAATCAAGACTATCAGTGAATAAAAAAGTTAATCTCGGGCTTCCCTGGTGGTGCAGTGGTTGAGAGTCCGCCTGCCAATGCAGGGGATACGGGTTCGTGCCCCGGTCCGGGAAGATCCCACATGCCGCGGAGCACCTGGGCCCGTGAGCCATGGCCGCTGAGCCTGCGCGTCCGGAGCCTGCGCTCCACAACGGGAGAGGCCACAACAGTGAGAGGCCCGCGTACCGCAAAAAAAAAAAAAAAAAAAAAAAAGGTTAATCTCAGCATCTTTAAAATTATACTGTGAATATAGATTTATAACTATTACAACTCCAATGATCAAATGCAAAAAATACCAGAAAAATCAAAAATCTTATGTACAGAGTGAATTGTACCTAATAATTCATTATGTACAGAGTGAATAATTCATTCTCAGGAAGCATCAAAGTTTTGGGAATCTCATAGCACAACACTATCCGCAGTACAGTTTTATCTCTAACAATATAAACCTGTTCCCAACTCAAAACTGGAGAGAAAATCTATATGACTTTATGGAAAAAAAATAATTAAATCTAGCAATGCAAAGAAGCACCTGCGTCATGGATTACAAGAAATTAGGGTGAAACTTTGCTCTTTTCCTAAAAGGGTTTATTTTAAGACACTCTCCTTGGGTATATCCTTCATATTTGTTCTTATGAATCTGTGACTGTGAAATCTTTGGAATGATTTTTGGCAAGCAGACCCCTGCTTGTCCTTATCAGAAATAGGATGTGATATCGGTAAAAATAAAAATTGTTCTGGTAATTTGGGCTCACAAATGGAAGTTCTGTAGGCACGATAATTTGGGGGTAATAACTCCCAGTGTTTTGATTTATAGATTTAAAAAATTGTGTAAAATGAAGACATGTGCAGCGATGTTTATTGGGATGCAAAGGTAAGGAGGCAGAATTTAGCCGTTTTATTTCAGTTATGTATAAAGTCTTTGCATTTCTCAAAAGGTAAAGGAGTAAAGTGGATAACTCTGAGGGTTTCCTAAAGGCACATCAGCCTAATGTCATAATACAAAGGTTAGTTTTGCGGATATTTTCCCCTCTCGAGTTGAAATATCCTAAAGCTATATCAATAAAAACCTCTTTCTCGGGCTTCTGCACAAGCGAAGTCAGAAGAAAGCCCTTCAAAATCAATATTTCAGGGTTGGTGGTATTTCCGCTCCATAAAAGCAAGTTGTTTTGATCAAATATACTAAAATAGTTTCCCAATTCAACTTTTTTTAAAAAATCAAGCTAATAAAATATGCAAGCTCATTTGGGAGCAAGGCGTTAGAGAGGAGAGATGCCGAGTTTTCACTTATCACTTTTTTTTTTTTTTTTTTCCGGTATGCGGGCCTCTCACTGCTGTGGCCTCTCCCGTTGCAGAGCACAGGCTCCGGACGCGCAGGCTCCGCGGCCATGGCTCACGGGCCCAGCCGCTCCGCGGCATGTGGGATCTTCCCGGACCGGGGCACGAACCCGTGTCCCCTGCTTCAGCAGGCGGACTCTCAACCACTGCGCCACCAGGGAAGCCCTATCACTTTTAATTATAGTTATATTCTACTTTTGGACCTTTTTTACTTTCCCATTTTATAAATTAAAAATACCAAAAGTTTACTTTATTTCCTGATATAATTTTAATTGGCATGTAATTGTTTCCAAAAATGGATGTATATAAACAACTATTTATGTTATCGTTTTGCCCTTTTCCTCTAAATTGTATCTTTAAAAAATACATAAACTATACATCTCTGTGTTAACTTATTATAGTCTTATTGTCAATGGGTTCCCCCCCTTTCTTTTACCAATTGTAATATCAGAAAATCAAGTGGCTCTTCCCTGTCAAAATAAAGATGTGTATAAAACATTTAAAAATGTACAGAAGAAAACACAGAAAACAAACATACCCTCCTAAACACACACCACCATCATTTGATACATGTGATTCTAATTGCTCAACTAGCTAAGAATTCCTACTGCTTTTGGGAATTACTTATCTTGATATTTTGGAAGACCAGTTCCCAAAAAGAGAATTCCGTTATGACTTAGCAATCTCTCAAAGGTAATGTCAAAATAACATCACAAATGAGTGGACATGTTTTTCAACCTACTTGAAAGCAGCTAGATACCATGCATTTTTCCAGATACTATATGCAATCAGCTATGATTACTGTATGAGTAGCTTAGCCATATTCTTAACTAGTTTCTTCACTTAAAAGTGGGGAAACAGGAAAACCAAGAATAATTACACAACTTTAGACTTTTGTTTGGTTATTTTAAAGTCAGGGGCCTCAGAGTCATCTCATAATGACGGAATTCTTTTAACTATCTGCAGAACTCTAATAAAAGAAGGGGGCAGAAAATGAAACTTTGGACCCAATGCTGTGTTCTTGAAGCTTTTTACAATACTATGCCCATTCTGAAAACCACAGAAAAGATAGTAAATGAATAAAATAAACAGAGGACAGGTAAAATCTCAAAGAGATAAAAAGAGGAAGCCAAACATCACAACAAAAATTAACAATAATCAGCCCAGGATAAGAATGGTAATTGTCTTCAATACTATGATGATCCCTGATTGCTCCTGACAACAGAAACTTAAAAATCATTTGAGCCCCATCAACAGTAGACTTTGCCACCTCACCTTTAAATAAAAAGTGTCAGTGTATACTTGCCATTAATTTTTAATTACCAAACCAGGATATATTCTGATTACAGTGATCATACTTCCATAAGCTACAACAGTTTCAATTAATAGTGATTAAAATCACACTTAAATATTCTGGAATTTCTAGGACTGCAAGAAATCAGATTTCTAAGTTGTATAATACTTTCTATTTTTGGATAAGCCTATATACTTTTGGAAAGCATAAAATATATGCATATTTTCTAGACATATTCAAGATGCTCTTCTTTCTTACAAATTTAACTGTCCTGTTTCTCACTTGCATTTCCTTCTTTGTAAATAATTAAAATAACACTGCTCTGAACTTTGAAACTGCTGTTTTACCATAAAATTAATATTATCCAATTTAGCCTAAAAAAGTACAAAATTCAAAAAAGTATGCCAAAAGAAAACATGACTTAGATTCAGATAAATTTGATCATACTCCAAGCAAAATAATTCCATATGACAGAATACAACTTTCATTTAACCTGGGTTGTTAATTCTGTTCTCTAAAATTAGCATTAGACGATGCTATATGCATCTTAGTTGTTAACAAATAATAAATACCAATAAATCTTTTCCTAAATAACATGCTTCTTCTGGGACAGATGTGTACCCCTTTTTATTTTGTAAGGAAATACATTTAAGGCATTTCCATCTAGGTTTTGGCTAGCAAACTGACTACTCTGTTACTAGTTTGTACTCTAAATATTGCCCCAATTTTTATTTTACATTTGATATGTCAACATTGAAAATGTCTTCATCCTAATGAATACTATTTCTCTACTTTTAGTGAATAAGCAAAATTTAAAATCTCCCATGAACTTGCAATGCTGAGTTCTTGATAGACTCCTCAAGTTTATACTCCGATTTCCATCTTTTAAACTTTCATGGTATTTTAAGCAAATTTTAATACAAGGATCTATGCCACTCCTTCAATCAACAAAATTTAAGGTGTATGTTTCTGTTATAAGCACTTTGCTAGGTGCTGGCAATACAATCAGATTCTGATATTTCAAATATTTTTACAATGCAAATTGGTCACATTTTCTTATTCATTTTTCCAATTTATTTTGCAAACAGTTAAAATTATACTCATGTAAATACCTTTTCTGTAAATATTAAACATATGCTCATATAGTCACTTAACCCTTATCTCTCCTTATGGAAAATACCACTTTTTTGTTTTTCTTGCCTTAATTCAGCAATGATTTCATATACTAAATATCTACCAGTGACTTTCCCACCTTCCTTCAACCTGCCTTTAAAAGGAACAATGGTCATCTAGGGCTAGAGACAAATGATACCTAAAATAACAGCAATAGCAATCAGGTATTGTATTTTTTTTTTAACATCATTATTGGAGTAAAATTGCTTTACAATGGTGTGTTAGTTTCTGCTTTATAACAAAGTGAATCAGTTATACATATACTTATGTCCCCATATCTCTTCCCTCTTGTGTCTCCCTCTCTCCCACCCTCCCTATCCCACCCCTCCAGGTGGTCACAAAGCACCAGCTGATCTCCCTGTGCTATGCGGCTGCTTCCCACTAGCTATCTATTTTACGTTTGGTAGTGTATATATGTCCATGCCACTCTCTCACTTTGTCCCAGCTTACCCTTCCCCCTCCCCATATCCTCAAGTCCATTCTCTAGTAGGTCTGTGTCTTTATTCCCGTCTTACCCCTAGGTTCTTCATGATCTTTTTTTCCCCTTAGATTCCATACATATGTATTAGCATACGGTATTTATTTTTATCTTTCTGACTTACTTTGTATGACAGACTCTAGGTGCATCCACCTCACCACAAAAAACTCAATTTCATTTCTCTTTATGGCTGAGTAATATTCCATTGTATATATGTGCCACATCTTCTTTATCCATTCATCCGATGATGGACACTTAGGTAGCTTCCATCTCCTGGCTATTGTAAATAGAGCTGCAATGAACATTTTGGTACATGACTCTTTTTGAATTATGGTTTTCTCAGGGTATATGCCCAGTAGTGGGATTGCTGGGTTGTATGGTAGTTCTATTTGTAGTTTTTCAAGGAACCTCCATACTGTTCTCCATAGTGGCTGTATCAATTTACATTCCCACCAGCAGTGCAAGAGTGTTCCCTTTTCTCCACACCCTCTCCAGCATTTATTGTTTCTAGATTTTTTGATGATGGCCATTCTGACCGGTGTGAGATGATATCTCATTGTAGTTTTCATTTGCATTTCTCTAATGATTAATGATGTTGAGCATTCTTTCATGTGTTTGTTGGCAATCAGTATGTCTTCTTTGGAGAAATATCTATGTAGGTCTTCTGCCCATTTTTGGATTAGGTTGTTTGTTTTTTTGTTA
>NC_041222.1:63029668-63045083 GCF_002837175.3 Physeter macrocephalus
ATATCTCTCCATCTATTTGTATCACCTTTAATTTCTTTCATCAGTGTCTTATAATTTTCTGCATGCAGGTCTTTTGTCTCCTTAGGTAGGTTTATTCCCAGATATTTTATTCTTTTTGTTGCAGTGGTAAATGGGAGTGTTTTCTTAATTTCACTTTCAGATTTTTCATCATTAGTGTATAGGAATGCAAGAGATTTCTGTGTGTTAATTTTGTATCCTGCTACTTTACCAAATTCATTGATTAGCTTTAGTAGTTTTCTGGTAGCATCTTTAGGATTCTCTGTGTATAGTATCATGTCATCTGCAAACAGTAACAGATTTACTTCTTTTCCGATTTGGATTCCTTTTCTTTCTTTTTCTTCTCTGATTGCTGTGGCTAAAACTTCCAAAACTATGTTGAATAAGAGTGGTGAGAGTGGGCAACCTTGTCTTGTTCCTGATCTTAGTAGAAATGGTTTCATTTTTTCACCATTGGGGTATTGTATTCTTAACTAAGTCCTAGGAACTTATCCAACCCATTTTCTCAGTTATTCCAGACGATACATGTTATTTTTACATCACATGAGAAAATGAGATTCAGAACAATTATATGACTTGTTTAAATTCATACAGCTGTTAAGAGGTAGAATTGGAATTTAAATCCAGGTCTGTAGAATCCCCAGGCCTGTATGACTAGATACTGTAATACATATACATGAATGATCCCTCCTTTCCAATTGTATTCAGTAAAAGTGGCAGAATGAACAAGAAATGGCTGGGGAGTATTCTAATCTCTGGACATGGATGAAGGGGACTTTTTTTTGAAAATCTATTATTTTCCAGGCAATGTGTGTGGTGTCCTTTTCCCTAAACAGCCCGATGATTGTGGGTAATAAGACCCCACAGTGGGAGGCAGAGGAGCCAGGCACCAAATCCAAGTCTGAATGGCTCCAATCCTATGCCTCTCTGTCCTATACTGCTCAGGGCTGTGGCATAGTGAGAGTGGGAAGTGGATGTGAAATCTCGTCCCAGCAGAGGATCACTGCAGTGTTGCACAGAGCAACAAGCATCATTTCCCGGAATGTTTTCCAACTGGCTATTCTAAGTGTGCAGTGTTTTAGGATGAGGTAAGTTTTTCATGGAATTCTCCTTGTTAGTGATGTGGGTTGCAAATTAGCAAAGCTTGGCTTTTTCACTGCCATAAAGTCAACAGAGGTTATAAATAGAACAAAGTTAAGTATGCAACAAAATTCTATAACACAAATAATGCGATTAAAACCTACCTGCAGAAACCTAGGCAGAAGATGGTCTGATTCAATGCCAACATATATGTGCAGCAACTCGAAGAGGGAAACAGATTGGCAAAGTCGCATGACAAGTCCAATTGCATAAAAAGTGTCAACCATTGAATCTGTGTCCAGTGAATTAAAAATACAGACATGGTAAGTAAAACATAGATCACAACCCAAATCTATAAAGCACTTTGAAATACAGTTGAGACTCCTTACTTCCTTTTTCATAGTACATGTGAGAAATTTCCTAAATAGATTACTAAATTACAAAGACTATGTAATCAAAGAAAGCACTTTATATCATTGTACATTTTAATTGCTCCTCTTCCAGAAAGGATTTAAAACTTGAAAAAGAAGGCTCCATGGTCAAAGCTAAAGCATTTATTCCCCATTTATGAGATTCTAAAGCAATCCCAGCATAAAAGTAAACAGCTAGACTCTAGACTACACCAGTGAAAACAGGCTGGAGGTGAGTTTATTAAAGAAGCTGTGGTGCCCACACCTTGTCCATTGACAAGAAAATGACAGAGATGAGAAAATATGATTTCAGAGAAGCTTTATGGAAATGAGATTAATGATGCCATGAAATCAAATAACATCTTACGTGTATCTAGCATTTATGGCTCATACATATGTAGTTAGTGCTTTCTGGATTTCTATGAGTTTTAAACACTGGAACTTGGGCCCATTGCAGAGGGCCCAAAAGAAATACTGCATTTGGAGAGAGCTGAAATGGGAGGCAAACAAATGTTCCTCTAAATAGGATAAATGTGTTGGTTTAAATTTTAAAATGAAATCCTGCCATGTTAAGAATCTTCTAGGGAAGTCTTTGTTGTCTTCACTCCCTAGTGATCATTCACATGATAATAATTTATCAAACACAAAGGGTTTCTCTTCTCAGAAGCTCTATGAGGTAGACATTATTATCATCCCCATTTCATAGATGATTCCTGAGGCATAGACAGTCCATGCTCTTATTCATGGCCCGGCACTTGCTATAAGAGAATTATCAGTCACACAGCTCCTTGAAGGAAGAAAGTAGCAGACATTACTAGTCCAGGTGCTTGAGTGCTGTTGAGCTACTTAATTTATACATTGATTCAGGAACTGTACTGAACCCCACATAGTTCTTTTCAGTCTGCCTTCCATATGAATGGGTTGTGTTTCTTTAATAATACGTAGCTTCTATAATTATAACGGCAGGACAACAATTAAGAAATAAATACACCGCTGACTAAGGCATTTTTCCTACTGGAAAGGCCAGGAAGCCTAAGAAAGAGTTCATGCCTTGTTACTCATGTTGTGAATGACCTATAATATGCCCTCAAAGCCACAGCTAACTTCCAAGGTCTAGAAGTGATGTTTTTTTCCTAAAAATATAAGGGAAGTTTTCCTAAGCCCTGTGTTTTCCTCTGCTTGAGGACTCCCAACACTCATAGTTGAAATTCAAGCCTCAGGCTGTATTTTTCGAGGTTCTTAACAAAGGCAAGAATTTATCTGTAGATTTGCAGTAAGAAAAAGCAACATAAAATGGTTTATGGTGCCACAGAAGTAGATTAATTTTCTTATGATACAGAAGTCTGAATTGATGAGCACAGATATATTTTCCCAGATATATCCTAGATGTTTGTTTTTAGCTGAAACCAGCAGTTGCTCAAATTGTCAAGTCATGCAACAGTTGTAAACTGTGATGACACCCATGTGAGGATGGAACGTGAAAAGAATGTTATTTTGACAGTCAGAATGTTAAATGACAGTGATTCATTTTTTGGAAAACTGAAATGCATTTAAAATCTTCACTTTTTAGGAAAGTGGAGGAAGCTTATGACTTAAACCACTAATGCTAACTCCCATATAGGTGATGAGTCATCTACAAAGTGTGCCATTTTCTTATGGACACATTGCCCTTTAAAGGGACCAAACAGAAGCCTGGGGAATATAAAGTTTGTCTTTCATTTGTTAGTAGTTTCCAATTATCTGAAACCTGGGGAATAAATAACAAGAGAAGAATTGGTTAATTCCTGATTTCTCTGCAAAAAATGTTTTACTGGAATTTACAGATTTCCACAACACACACCAAATCTGCTAAGGTTTGGTGCAGAACCAAAAAGGAAGAGTGAAATGGCACCACCTCAATGCCATGTCTATGTTTTCAGGGCAAATGCCTACTCAAGGGGAAGCCACATACCTTTAAAGCCCTCATCTTACCTCCCCCCCTCCTCCAAAAAGGTTTTGGTTTTTGCAGTAAGAACAAAGTATGCTTACTGAAAAATATGTTCACTACATTGTAGAGAAGTGAAGGCTATTAGGTGCAGTTCATAGAAGTTAAAAAATTATTATAACCAGGACTAGGTGAAAACGAGGATTAAAAGTTAAAAATCCAAAACTGTTTTGGGCTTTTACCTTTTCCAAATGAAAAGAATCTGACGGTCATATTTGTGAATATCCATGAGTGGCCACAGAACTGGATTAAGTAGTAGATGAAAAGATAGGCATTCTTCCTATACCTACAATAAATACAGGAAAATACATCATTTAAACATATTAAACACTTCCTTTATAATCACCCTTTCAGCATTATACACATCTTTTCACTTACTGGCCAATCTGAGCAAGCAAGAGAACCCATATCAGAGTCTTTTATTTGGTTACCCCTCTAAACCCCATCAGACTTTGAAAGCACACACTATCTGTTAAAGTGACCATCCTGAGTTTGTTTAAAGACAAATATGGTTCTATTTCAAAATCCACTTTCATCTTTGATAAACCTCTAACCTTGCTGCTCCCCAAGGGATAAAAGTAAGCATTGCAAAGTAGGCTTTGAAAATTTTTGAAAAGAAAATATGGATAGAGAGGGGCTGATGTGGTTGATATGTATCCCTGCTAAGTGCAGAACTTGAACTTGATAACTAGTTCATAGTTACAAGAGGGGAGTAGCAATGGTGGCATTCCCAGGTGGTGGATAATTCGGTCATTGGACACACCTGACTTCTGAATGCATTAAGTAATTAGGGACAGGGTCTCACCGCTGCCTATTATATTTTGCAAGAGCAGATAGCTTCCTTCACCAGACACACAGAGAAAGCAGTTTAGTCACTTGGGCCAGATATGGGAAGTCAAGCTGGCTTTTTATTTTTATTTTATTTTTTTTTGGTATGCGGGCCTCCCTCTGCTGTGGCCTCTCCCGTTGCGGGGCACAGGCTCCGGACGCGCAGGCTCAGCGGCCATGGCCCACGGGCCCAGCCGCTCCGCGGCATGTGGGATCCTCCCAGACCGGGGCACGAACCCGGTTCCCCTGCATCGGCAGGCGGACGCGCAACCACTGCGCCACCAGGGAAGCCCCAAGCTGGCTTTTTAAATGGGTTGCTGGGGAGATGACTAAGAGAAGATTGACAGATACACGTTTGAGGGAGCTAGAAAAAGCACCGTTGGAAGCGTTGCCTCTGGTTTGGAAAAGCGGTGGGAGTGGCCCTGCCCAGGGTAGACAAGATTTTTCTCCTAGTTGGAGATGTGAAACCTCTGGGAAATAAGGCAGATAAATTGGGAAGCAGATACAGTGTAGCTTGATGATTTTACATGGGCACCCCTACAGATGACTCAAGTACTACTAAATTGAGTGGGGAAGAGGAATTCCTCCCTCAAACCTACAGCAGAATCACATGGCGCGTGGGTTAAACTTGCACATCCCAGGCTCTACCCTCATACCACTGAATCAGTTTCTCTGGAACTGGGCCCTGAAGTCTACACGTGTGACTGGTGTTTCTGCAGCAGGTAGAGAAAGTCAAGGGAAGAGCTCCAGGTCGGCGGAGGGGGAAGAAAGAAAAAGACGGCAAGAGAGAGCACAAAAGGAAGGGTGGCCACGCAGCATGTCCTTCCCATTTCCTCAGCTATAAAACGGGGGAAATAAGTTACTCCTAGGGTTGTCGAGACAACTGAATTAGCTAATACCTGTCCAGAGCCCCACGGAGTGTGGGGCGTAAGTTTGCTCGGGCGCTGGCCGGTGCTCCCCCAGCTCATCAGTATCGGTACCACCCACCGCCCCGTTCCCCACTCTCACTCCCGGCGGCCCCTCCTCCCGTACCCCCTCCTCTCCCTCCTCTGCCGAGCGCCCTACCTGGGCTGCAGCCAGGCGGGAAGCTCCACGGGCCCCATGGGCCGCCGTCTCCAGTCCCTCCACGCCGACCCTGAAGCAACACCCGCCGGGAGCGCGGGAGGGCCTGCCGGGCGGCCTGGCGCGGAAGGGCGGGGCCTCTCCTCACACAGCAATTTACCAAAAAAAAAAAAGTTCCTGAAGTTCCTGCGGCGGCGGGAGCCAGCTGCACCACCACTGGCACGCCGAAGCGCGGCAGGTGCCCGAGGCTGGGCCGGGCTGGCGGGGGCCCTAACACACCCCAGTCCCAAGTAAGGTGCACCAGGATCCTTACCCGGCTTCCTAATCTTTGGGTTGAGACTCCGTTGCAGCCTCGTAGAAACGAACGGACCCTGACCCCTGACCCCGGAAGCGTGCAGTCAAGCCATCCTAAAGCCTCCTGGGATGCGTGAGCCCCAGGTGGCGCCTCTCATATTACCCTCACCTGTGAGAGCGGTTAGGCTAGGACGATTGTGAGCACGCCTTCCCTAACACTTTTTCAGCCAAGAGGCCTGATTCCTCAGTATCAGACATCCTTGACCTCTCATTTCTCCTGGGTCCTCACTGATGCTTGCAAATCCTTTTATTCACGTTGTGTTCATCTCCCTATCCTTTGCCCAGCCCTCAGAAACCTCCTGATCACTCAGGCCTATGGCATCACTCTCTCCTTCATGCTCTGGTGATCCACTTCCTACTTTGCTGATAAGATCCAGACCATCTTCCAGCTTCTCTGCCCTCTAAGGGAAATATCCCCAAATAAATTTTAAAACAAAACAAACAAAAAGCCAAGAAAGCGCTTGCAAGTAATCAGGACCATATACCCGATTTGGGGAGTTGGAAGGTAGTATCCCCATTTTCGCTAAAGGGAGTTGAACCTTTAAAAAATATGTTAAGGTGCTTGCCACAGGTCACATGACTGATAAATGGCATTATTAGAACCTCAAGGTTTTTGTTTTTGTTTTTCCATTAGGCTAGCTATAGTTTCCTTCCTCCTAGTCCATTCTGACCTGGTACCTCATCTCTCCATTTCTCTGCACCTTCCCTCACCCCCTGCCCTGGGTCGGAAGTTCATCCCTCTCCTGCATTCACCAGTCCCTTCTCAAAGTCATTCCATCAGTTATTACCCACAGCTTCTTCTTGCATCTCCATCCTGTCCTTTCCACTGGCTTTCACCAAATCTCTCCCACCCTAGAATTAAACATTTTATTCTTTCTGCTTCTCTCTGGATGTAGTTTTCTCCCTCCTTTTTCTCATAACTCCCTGCCCACTCTCATAATCAGACACTTCTTTATTTCTTACCATCTTCCTGGTCCATAGCACCTTACTATTTAACTTTCCTTCCCAACACTCTCCAGAAACTGTTCTCTTAGGGAGGCTGCCTTGATTTCTTCCCTGAGTCCCCATTCTGCACTCACTGTGTAGATGACCCCACACAGTTCTTGCTCTTGGGGAGAATTTGATGTAAGAGAAAACTTATTTACAAGCAAACACTGGTGGCTAAGCAGTCATCAATGTCATCAGTGCCTAGGCCAAGCAGCGAGAGAGGAATAAAGCCATGGATGGCCTGGAATGGGGTGAGAGGAGAAGGCAGAAAGCGACCCTTTATCATAAAACACAGACCCTGCATCTACATCCTCCCCCCTCCTCCCCTTTCACAAGTGTACTGCATTTACCACCTTCACCTCTCCTCCCTGTGCCTGTGCAACTCTGCATGTTAGACTTTTCTCGCCTTCTGTCTTTTCTCTCTCTCTAGATGGCTCCTCTTCTCCAGCTCTATTTCCTCTCAGGTCTGCCCTGAGCCATCTTTTCCCTTTGCCACCATGTTATTCCTCAGCACAGACATCTCCCCACACGGCTTTATCTCCACGCAGATAATGGCTGACTCTATTATCTTCAGCCTCTGTTGTTTTTTTTAATGAACACTAGCTCTGGCCTTTCAACAGCTTCTGGATATTTCTGCGTGAAAATCCCATTGGAACTTCCAATTGAATCTATTTAAAATAAGCATACTGTCTTTCTTCCCATATCATTATCTAATTTCCTGCAGGGAGACCACGGTTTTCCTAGTCATTCGGGTTTAAAATTTAGGAGTCATCATTAAGTTTCCCCATCCAATCTAATTCTATTGACAGAATTATTCTGTTGAAATCACTAGCATTCCACTTCTGTTCCTTATACCCAGAACCCGGGTAAAGGAGACACAAAAAGAGCTCCTTTTTACTTGCCAAAGAACAAACTACAAACAAACAAAAAACCTTTCAAATCAAGAAGTTAGGGAATTCTACCTTGTTTTCCAAGGAATCAGTGCAGAGGGAGCTTATGAGGGAACATTTTGAGTAGGAAGTGCATTTCTCCCTTCTCCTTGGCAGGGCCTTAGGGCAGGTCCTCTTCAGGTCCTGCCAGCATTACCAAGGCAGACTTCACCAGCCTCCCTGCCTCCAGTCTCTCCTCCTTCTACCCAGACTACCATACATTAGTTGAAGCCTGCTGGAAGTATTTCTTAAAACACAGTCTTGATCCAGCCATTTTTTTTCTGTTCAAAATTCTTTGTGGTTCTCTGTTGCCTGCTACAGTCATATCTCATCTTGCCTCTAAGCCGGTCATACGCTGACATCTCATACCACCCTATCCCCCACCAATTACAGCAACTCACCATTCCATGACCACACCAGGCATTTTCTGATCATCATGTGTACCTATGTGAAACTTTTCTCCTCCTTTGAATTTCTCTTCTACTTCTTCCCCCTCATCCCAATATTTACCTCTCAAAGTTCTACTCATTCTTTAAAGCCCTTCCCAGAGCTTCCTCTGGGAGCTGCACTGGTCTAATGGATGTCTATGATGGCACTTACCTTAAGATATTTTTACTGGGGTTCCTACCTACTCAACTAAATTGTGAATTCCCAGAAGGCTCTACCTCTTACTTACAGTAAGAATTTGACATACTTTAATTTCTATGAACAAAGTCTCTTTTGCCAAAACTACATGATTCTTGGGAGGATTGAATAGGAAAATGTATAGATGAAAATGTTTAAAAGTACCTAGTACAGTGCTTGGCATGATAGGTATCCAAAAATGTCAATTATCTACTTGTACAGGAGAAGTCAGAGGTCAGGATAGTTCAAGTAACTCAAAATTAACATGTTTTTGCCTTTAAAAGGAACTTTAACACTATTTAAATATGTCAGTGTTGTTTTCCTTGGGAAAATGTTTAAATTTGTTTTCATCCCTATGAACACCATTTGGGAAACTAAAGCCTTGAAATATATTTCATGGCAGTAGCAGATTAGCTCAAGATTTTTTAAAACCATACATAAAATGTAATAAGCTACACTATTTCACAATGATCTTCAGAGAAATTAAATCCAGTGGTTGAATATCCTGAGTTTGGACATTTAACCATCCATCTATCCATCATCCTGTTCCTGCATTTTTTTCCCTCCCATTCCTTGGCAATCTCATTTTTGAATGCCAATACTTCATGTGATATTCACTGGGAGCAGAGATTCTGGAAAAGTGCCCCATTGCCCCCTTCTTCTTCCATTACCTACAAAGGGCACTATAAGGAAACAGTTATACTGATAACTTTCAATTCTAGATTTCCTTTTTATTTCAACCACCTGGAATTTTCAGGGATCACAACCTCTCTCTCTTCCCACTCCCAATCCCATAGCACAGTTTGGAAATTTCACAAGCTGCTAGATCCATACATAACCCTAGAGATTATGTTGTCCAATCTTCTTGTTTCACAGGCACCAAAACTCTAGTGAAAGATAGGCTGAGATCTCTTTCCACAGCATTGTGCAAAATTTCAGCTGTATTTGCCCAGTTATCTTATCTTACTTGGGCATTAATCATAAATACTCATCTATTGTAATCTTTGCCTGGACATGCTCTCAGCCTCTATTACCACTCTTTTCCAGCTGATCCAAAGCATTGCATTTACTTCTCTGCTAGAACTTTAACTAATCATCCTTTAAATGCCTTCCCCCTTTGCGACTCCATTTAGAAGACCAAACCCTGGACTTCTTAGTCATCATTATCCCCCAATCTATCCTCTGTCTTATTCCAAGACAAATGTATTCAAGTGTGTAATTGGTTCATTCAGCCATGCAGGCGCCTTTATAAAATCTCTTCGTTCAAATGATTATATTATTGATTATAAGCTATATATGTTTTACAGTGCTTTCTACGAGTTATCTCACTTAATCCTCAGAGCAACCATATGAGGTGGGTGGGAACTGTTCTTTTTTTTTTTTTCTAAAGGGAGGAGATAGGTGATATATGTATACATTTAATGCAGATTAAAACCACAATGAGATATCATTACACACGTATGAGAATGGCCAAAATTAAAAAGACCCACAATATCAAGGCTGAGAGGGAACTCAATCCATCCCTTTGCAGCCTTCCTACAACCAGCCCAAATCTCCTAAGGCAAAAGGATGCCTCCAGCAGGCTTGGAGGAAAGAGACGTACAAAGAAATGCAAAAGAGAAAGTCACATTAGTATAATTCCAAACTGTTATTCCTGTTATATACAGTTAAGGTTTTATTTAAATTCACATACAATTTTCATTTCTATTTATTCTTGTTCCATGCCGTTGTCTATGATTACTGAAAACTGCTTTTCTTAGAATAATTCACTTTACAAACTACTTAGAGGAGTCACCCACAGAAAAACAACTTAATATGGTAATTTTTGAGATCAGATTTAGTTCTATAATGATGGAAACATTATTTGGGTCACAAATATAAATACTTGCAAGATCATTTTTATATTGATCTCTTTAGATAAAATTATTTTTGTTTCCATTATATCCAAATCACTTCAAAGGCAGGGTTGCTTTTTGATAGTCTAAGGTAAGAGATTTTAAAAATGAATTAGGCTTTAAAAACTTAAGACTTTTTGACTGTATGATATGTACACAGAGTCAAGAAACAAAACGGCAACATGTTTTGTAATCATTTTTTGGATAAAGAAATTACGAAACAAAAGAGATGAAGTCAAGGGCTTCCCTGGTGGTGCAGTGGTTGAGAGTCCGCCTGCCGATGCAGGGGACATGGGTTCGTGCCCCGGTCCCGGAGGATCCTACATGCCGCGGAGCGGCTGGGCCGGTGAGCCCTGGCCTCTGAGCCATGGCCGCTGAGCCTGCACGTCCGGGGCCTGTGCTCGGCGATGGGAGAGGCTACGGCAGTGAGAGGCCTGCGTACAGCAAAAAAAAAAAAAAAAAAGAGATAAAGTCAAAATAAACAATCTAAACACTTATTAATTCATCTAAAAATTATTGAATTTTACTGGATGTTTAAATAGATGAACATAGCTCATATTGTGCATTTATGTAGCTTAATAATGGTAGGAAGTGTTGATCCCAAAAGAAAACTGACCCCAAAGATTCCTTCCTTGAAAAATGAGTTTCGGAAAAACAAAGGTCTTGCTTCTCAGATTATTTTTTTCCATATTGCCTTCTCAATGTTGGCTATTCTGTTAGTTGAGGGGGATTAGATAAGAAGATCTTGGAGATCTCCATGATCTGGTTCTGATATTCTATAAACTCACAATTTATTCTGTATCTCAAATACATATTTTCTATAAATGCTGTCCCTAGAAAAGCCATCAGCTGTAAGTGATGTCAATGTTCGTACTTCTTTATTCATGCATTGGTTTGATACTTTCATTTTGCTGCTTGTGTATACTTTCCACAGAATTAGTGTTTGCTTATCAAAATATATTGTGCTTGACCTTGTGCTATGTGAGCTCTTATTGGCTGTTTGGGAGACTGGATGAATTTAAAGACAAAAAGACACATTCTTCATCCTCAAGGTGTTTCTAAACCTCAAGGTATTTTTAAAATATTTTTTAATTGAAATATAGTTGATTTACAATGTTGTGTTAACTTCTGCTATACAGCAAAGTGACTCAGATATACACATTCTTTTTTATATTCTTTTCCATTATGTTTTATCTCAACATATTGAATATAGTTCCCTGTGCTATACAATAGGACCTTGTTGTTTATCCATGTTACATGTAATAGTTTGCATCTGCTAATCCCAAACTCCCTCAAGGTGTTTTTAAATGGCTGGGGGTTTTTGTTGTTTTTTAAACTATGCTCAGAAACAGAAAGAAACAGTTTCAGGGAGCAAGGAATTTTCAGTCAGAAGACCCGGGTTCAAGTCTAGATTTCACTTCTGTGTGATGTTGGACAAGTAATTATGCCTTTCTGAGTCTCAGTTCCTTTATTTATTTATTTTTAATAAATTATTTATCTTTGGCTGCATTGGGTCTTCGTTGCGGCATGCAGGCTTTCTCTAGCTGCGGCGAGCGGGGGCTACTCTTCGTTGCGGTGCGCGAGCCTCTCAATGCGGTGGCTTCTCTTGTTGTGGAGCACGGGCTCTAGGTGCACGGGCTTCCGTAGTTGTGGCACGTGGGCTCAGTAGTTGTGGCACACGGGCTTAGTTGCTCCGCGGCATGTGGGATCTTCCTGGACCAGGGCTCGAACCTGTGTCCCCTGCATTGGCAGGCGGACTGCCAAACACTGCGCCCCTCCTTTATTTTTTAAAATGAAGATAATACAATTACAGACCCTAGGCTGCTTCCCCTGTGAGGCTCAAATGTGATAACTGTCAAGCTTCAAACTCAAACGCAGACGAGGTCAAGGTCCCAAAAGCCCAGTGACAACCTGCTCCAGCAGTTAGAGGTGGAGCCCTGGATGCTGCCTGTGAAATAGGGCAGAAGCCTGGGGAAGAAGGAACAAGGGGACAGAGGAGGGAGGGTTGTGTTGGTTGGAGAGGGGTCAAGCTACGGGAGACAAAGGAATTACCATCCTAAATGAAATTCAAGAGTCAGATCTCTGGCAAGAAAATGTTCAGCATATGTTCTGGATCGGGAAGGAGTCATAGAAGAGGAGATAATAAGTGGATCGGTGGGGTGCGGGGGAGGATTGAAGGGAGGAGCAGACATCAACTCAGAAGTAGAGAGTTCTGTTGTGAGCCAGGTCAAAAAGCCAAGCTAAACCCAGATATGAAGGCTTGGTTCTCTAAATGAGGACTGGCTAGACAGAAGCAGGGTGCTGTCGTAGGTCAGATGTACTTGCGTTTGCCTATTGTTCAGACAGAAGTCTGATTTCCCTGTGTCTGGTTGCAGGTATTGGGAGTAGGTGGAGATTGGGCCTTCGTAGGGTGTAGAAGTAGGGAGAAGACAAGATGGCTAAATTGCACCATTAGTACACTAGATACAGATGTCAAGGGAAGATAAAGGAAAGTTACCCTACTTAATATTGTTGTTGAAGGCTAACCCTGCATTGAGATTTAGTCTGTTAATTTATAAGGTTTATGAGCCCGATATAACCACATTTAAATGGCCATCCTTAGAGTTTGTAATGATTTCTTATCTGCTATTAGAAATAATCTTTACCACATAGATAACTTTTAAGACCATTGTAGAGATGGTTAATTGTTTTATATTGCTGGTATAAAAGTTTTATTCCATATAGTTGGAGATCGCATGAGTGATATCTATCAGATTACCTGTGAGATAGGGTGAATCTGGTCTTGTGCTGGATCCCAGCCCCCAAGAAGGAGCATCCTTTCAGACTAGTCTGAGGGACAAGAGTGGCACTGAATAGAAGACAAGTAGAATTCAGTCAAGCAAGAACAGAAAATACTGCATTATTGGTGCCCAAATCAGAGAATAGCCGGGTAAGGGAGCCACCAGGAGACAGAAATTTAGAACAAAATTTGGACTGATCTTGATTAATCCTAAGTGATGATTTTGTTAGCTCAGGCTTGCCTTTACAGGGCTGGGTGACCTTTTCCCACATTTCCAAAAGTCCAGATATGGGCCTTAATTTTAAAAAAATTATAAATCCTTTCTCTATAAAAGCAATAATCAGTTTAAAACAAAATAGAATTATAATTTCATTCACAATAGTAACAAAACTAAAGATACCTAGAAATAAAGAAGAAACTTACAGATTCTTTAAGAAGGAAGTTATAAAATCTTACTGTAGAATATTAAAAAATGAAACAAATGGAAACATGTTCTTGAATGCAGTCCTTAATGTCCTCCAAATTTAAATTTTCTCCAGTTAATCTATAAATGGAAGATAATTACAATTAGAATCATAAGAAAAATTTTTTACTGAATAAAATAATCTTAAAGTCCACACAGAGAAAGAAATTTCTAAGACTAGCCAAAAAATTAATTAAAAGAGGAATAGTGAGGAGGATATGCATTACTAGGCAATAAAGTATAAGACATTGTATTAATATAGGAACAAACAAATTGAACAATAGAAGACAATCAAGATCCCAGGAATGGATTTCAACATATACAGGAATTTAATGTTTGACAAACTAAAATTTCAATTCCGTGAGAAAAGGCTCACTGAGTTAATAAATGGTTGGTACACCTGTTTAATCCATCTGGAGGAAAATAAAGTTGGAATGCTATCACACACCACATACAAAAGTAAATTCCCAGTGGATTAAAGAATTAGGTGTATAGAAAAAGGCAGTAAAAACAACTTATAAAATTTAGATGATTATTTGGACACCCTGGGTGTTAGGAAGAGCTGTTCACCAAAACAGGATTATAGAAAAATGTTTTTGTATGGCAAAAGATATCAAAACAGTACCAAAAGATTAAAATTATATTTGTATTACTGGGATGAACCTAACACTTAGTCATGATATATCATCCTTTTTATATGCTAGTGGATTTGTCTGCTAATATTTTGTTAAGCTTGAAGTCTGCTTTGATATTAATATAGTTACTCCAGCTTTCTTATGATATGTGTCTGCATGGTGCATCTTTTTCCATCCTTTTACTTTTAGCCTATCTTTTTCTTTATATTTAAAGTGTAGGGCTTCCCTGGTGGCGCAGTGGTTGCGCGTCCGCCTGCCGATGCAGGGGAACCGGGTTCGCGCCCCGGTCTGGGAGGATCCCACATGCCGCGGAGCGGCTGGGCCCGTAAGCCATGGCCGCTGGGCCTGCGCGTCCAGAGCCTGTGCTTCGCGACGGGAGAGGCCACAGCAGAGGGAGGCCTGCATACCACAAAAATAAATAAATAAATAAATAAAGTATAAAAATTTAAAAAAATAAAGTATATCTTTTGTAAACAGCACATCATTGGGTCTTACTTTTATATCCAGTCTATAATCTCTGCCTTTTAATGCAAGTATTTAGTTTAACTTAATGCAGTTATTGCTGTGGCTGGGTTAATATCTGCCATCTTGCTATTTGTTTTCTAATTGCTTTTTCAATCCTTTTTCCTCCTTGCCTGACATTTTTGGAATTATCAAGTACTTTGGGGAATTTCATTTCATCTCCTATATTGGCTTTTCATCTATAGTTTTGTTTTATATTTTAGTGGTTGCTCTAGGAATTATCATATGCATCCTTAACTTATTATAATCTACATTGAATTAATATTATACCACATCACATATATTATAAACAAACTTAAAGCAGAATTCTCCCATTTTTCCTTTCCATTAGTCCTGCTATTTCTGTATTCTGCCATATATTTTACTACTACCTATACTATAAATCCCACAGTAAAGTTTCATTTTTTAGAAAGTTAATTATCTTTTAAATAAGTTTTAAATAAGGAGGAAAGACCTTTATTTTTACTACATATTTACCATTTTTTGCAATTCTTCATTCCCTCACATAGATTCCTATTTTCTATCTATCATTTCTCTTTATCCTTAAGAACTTCTTTTAGCATTTCTTCTAATACAGGGCTTACAGCAGTGAATTCTCTCAGTTTCTGTCTCTATTTCACCTTATTTTGAATGATATTTTTACTCTATATAAAATTCTATGTTTCCACATTTCCTCCTTTTAATTTCTTTTACTGTTAGTATTTTTTGCTCTAATACAATTAGATTGCATCTAATTTTTGTGGACCTTGTGACCCAGGGCAGGTGTGATATAAGAAGAACTTGAGCCTAAATATATATATATATATATATATATATATTTTTTTTTTTTTTTTTTTTTTTTTTTT
>NC_041222.1:63045191-63073575 GCF_002837175.3 Physeter macrocephalus
TCGCCCGTTGCGGAGCACAGGCTCCGGACGCGCAGACCCAGCGGCCATGGCTCACGGGCCCAGCCGCTCCACGGCATGTGGGATCCTCCCAGACCGGGGCGCGAACCCAGTTCCCCTGCATCGGCAGGCGGACGCGCAACCGCTGCGCCACCAGGGAAGCCCTGTATATATTTTTAATTACTTCATTTCTTAGGTATAAAATAATTTCAGACTGTCTTGCCATTGTGGTGCCCTTGGTGTAAAGATCTGCTCATATTTAACAGACACTAAGTTGTGTAGGAACAAAGGTTTGGGAGTTTTATTCTAATTCTGATGAGGTGTAGAGCTCAAAGCAAATTATTTACTCACATGCAGCCATTTTGCTTCATTTGTAAAATGAAGTAAATAAACTGACTTATGTTTATAAGAACTGTGACCAAAATAAGACCAGATAATGATATTCATAATTATAATAATCACAGTGATAGCTAAATATATCGAGGGCTGACTATTGCTAGTCTCTATTCTAAACACCTTATGTGATTTAACTGATTTGCTCCTCCAGCAAAGCTACAATGATGTAATATTAATTATTTCTATTTTACAGATGAGGAAACTAGAATACAGATAATTTTAGTAAATTATCCAGGATTTTAACACTGCCAGTAAGCAGTAAAGCTAAGATTTGAACTCAAGTGATTGAAAACTGCCTTTATACACATAATTGGTTTTCAAATGCTGAATTTAAAATTTTGCTTCAAAATCTTGGGAGGCAGAATTTACTAAACAAACAGTACAGTGGCTGGTCTTTACACAAATCTAAAATCTGTCCTGGGTTCCAGAGGAGATGTTTTCCCCTCCAACTTAATTTAATTACATCTGAAGCTATTTAGACATCCATCCATCACCGTCATATTTATCCAGACAGCTGTCACATTAAAGCAGCTGAATCTATCACCCTCAACTCAAGGCAACTAATAGACCCTCCCTCTCCCTTGACTGTGCCTTTTGCTCCGACTGTTGCCTTATCTGCCTCCTTCTATTTGCAGCCAAGCTGGCATGCTTTTCAGACCCTGTCTGCCCGGGTTTTCTCCTTCACTTAACGTTGTTAACCACTTCCTGCTTCTTTAAACCCTCCGTGGCCACTGCTGTCCTCTACCTCTGTCCTGTCTCTTTCTCCCTCTTTGGATCTTCGTTTTACGCTTTACATCTACGATAACCTATAGTGATTGTTTGTATGTCTGCCTCCCCATCACACTTTGAGCTTTCTGAGCATGGGAATCCGTGCCTTTGCTGCCCACCACCCCCACCGCACCATCTCAACCTGGCAGGACACCAGGTGAGGAGTAGCTACTCAGGAAATGGTGTTTAATGTTATTTGAAACAGCTACCATTGAGAATGTTGGCACGTAATCCCATAACGACTCCTTGGGGATGGTAAAGAATCCTATTCCAGGAAAATCAAGGGAAGTTTTTCTCCACGTCTGGGAGATTGTGCACGTTTGAAGACCTAGGGGAAGAATGTTATGGAGCACAAGTGATTAAACTTATTTAAGAAATGGAGACAGGAAACTCCCTGGAGCAGCACTGTAGGAAGGACTCCAGGGAATGCACAGGAGAGGGAAGTGACCTCACATTCTCAGCTCTACTCTTCCTGAACTAAAGTTCCCTCTCTCTCAGAGAACAAATGTGATAAAAAATTTCCTTGAACGTCAGAAACATTTTAATAGGAAAATTATTAGCTCTTTAAAAAACATGCTGTGTTGAAGATCTTTGGTGATTAGGCTTTAACATTTTTGGCTTTGGAGATTTGAGAGCTACATCAAAATGGGATTATTTCACCTTCAAGATGTGTGTGACCTCAGTAAGGTACAAACCTGAATTGGACCCACCTGCTGGGAGGCTAGAGTGCAGACAGAGCTGTGTGAGCTTAGCTCCCAAGGTGCATCAGCCTCAAAGGGGGCTTACCGTATTGTATGGACTTGCCATTTGTGTGTAGCTGGGAACAGATATATGATACTGGTGTTTGAGTTTTGCTGAAGGTCTTAAGGATACAGTTCTCACAAATGTCACAGTATATTTTATTTTTTTAATTAATTTATTTTTTAAAAATTTATTTATTTATTTTTGGCTGTGTTGAGTCTTCGTTGCTGCGTGTGGGCTTTCTCTAGTTGCGGTGAGCGGGGGCTACTCTTTGTTGAGGTGCGTGGGCTTCTCATTGTGGTGGTTTCTCTTGTTGTAGAGCACGGCCTCTAGGTGCACGGGCTTCAGTAGTTGCAGCACACAGGCTCAGTAGTTGTGGCTCATGGGCTCTAGAGCACAGGCTCAATAGTTGTGGTGCACGGGCTTAGTTGCTCCACAGCATGTGGGATCTTCCCAGACCAGGGAGAGTATATTTTAAAAGAAGATAATGTTGATGGGTGATGAATTGAACAGAAAAATCTTTAAAATGATAAGTAAACTATAATGATGTATTGTCAAAATTTGTTAAATATCTTTTTAAAAATCATAGGAATTTAAAATGGATAACCAACAAGGACCTCCTATATAGCACAGGGAACTAGATATTGATAAGATTACTCAATTTCTTATAATAATCTGTAAGGGAAAATAATCTGAAAAGAATAGATATATACATGGATAACTGAATCACTTTGCTGTACGCCTGAAATTAACACAACATTGTAAATCAACTATACTTCAATAACACAAAACAAAACAAAAAAACAAACAAAAAATCATAGAAATACAATGGTCAAGTTGCAGTTAGTACTCAAGAGAACTCTTTGGTAAGGAACTCAACCCTTGAAGCTCTAGTTTCCTCATCTGTAAAGTTCTAACTTCACAGCACTGTGGTGGGAATAAATTAGATTTTGTTTGGTGTGTATTTGTGCATATAAACATAAACACTTAGCCCAGCACCTGGCCCACTATTATAGATGAAATTCAACAAATTATTTATTAAAATATATACTTTACAAGTATGATACACCCACTTTGGTGACAACATATTTCTGCTGCTAATCAATAGGAATTGACATGTTAACTCTTTCCTCATCTAACAGGTATTATCTTATCCTGACAGAAGTTATGGTGAGATAAACATCATCCCTCTTAAAATAAACTGGTCACTTGTTTTTTAAATTTTTTCGTTGATTAGGTTTTGTTATGCTTTTAAAAATCTAAGTGGCAAATAATGCAAAAATAGTTTCTTAAATTGGCTTGAAATGTATTTTTTGATAGGATATTTCAGGTTCACATTGTATTTAATTTTTCACCAAGCATTTTTATATACAGTATATAAATGCATATGTGGAATATATTCTCTACTAAATTCACTGGCAAATAAACAAAAGCTTTCAGAGCCTTTAAAAAGTGCCAAGAGAGGCCGCACAGCCGCCGCTGGAGCCCCCGGAGGCGGCAGCCGTGGAGGCCGCGGCTGAGCCCTATGCTTCCGAGAAACCGGCGGAGGAGGCCACAGCCGAGTCAGGTCGGGTGACCGGTGGCGAAGAGCAGGGCACCGGCAAGGGGGAGACCTTTTAGTTCAGCAAGCCTCCCAGTGCCCTACTAAGCTGGTCCAGATTGCTTCCCGGACAAAGAGGAACTTCATTCTTGATCAGTGTAATGTGTACAACTCTGGCCAATGGCGGAAGCTATTGCTGTTCAAGACTTTCTCTCGGAAAGTGGTGGTGGTCGTCCCTAATGAGGAGGACTGGAAGAAGAGGCTGGAGCTGAGGAAGAAAGTGGAGGGAGATGATGTGCCTGAGTCTTAATGCTGGAGATGAAAGGTGGGCTAAACTCTACAAGTTAGGGGTCCTGTCCTTGGTCCATGCACACCTCACTAGAGCCTCTTAGCACCTGGAGGATTCTCCACATGTAAAGTGTAAATCTGTGGAATAAATTAATAGGTGTGATCACTTGAAGATTAATGAATGAGCAGAGTGAATGGTAAAAAACAAAAAGAAAAAAAGTGCCAAGAGATGTTTCTGAGGACACATACAGCTTTTGATGTATACACAGGAGAGATGTGAACTCTTAATTTAGCAACAGAAATTTTGAAAGGTGGAAGCGCTAAGAGATCACAAAAACCAAATGGCTACTCCCAGGGGTACCATTTCTGAGGAGTGAACTTTTCTGAGAAGCTCTTTTTCTCTTCACTCAACAGGGTCAGTAAGATGCATCCGCTCTCTTAGCGTAGTGAGAGAGATGAACAAAGAGAAAACTGATTGTGGGAATAGGGGAGACTACAGACTGTGGGAGAAGTTCACAATTAAAGGGAGGCCACCACTGGCCATGAGATGATCTGAGTCAGTGTGTGGTCACTGAGCCGTGAGAACCAAGGTGACTGTATTCCTTTCCTAGGACTGTAACAAAGTACCACAAACTAGGTGACTTAAAACAACAGAAGTGTTTTGTCTTACAGTTCTGGGGGCTAGAAATCCAGAATCGAAGTGTTGGCAGGACTATGTTCTATCTGAAGACTGTAGAGAAGTCTCCTTCCTTGCCTCCTCCTAACTTCTGGTGGCTCCTGGCAATCCTTGCCTTGTAGGTACATCGCTCCACTCTCTGCGTCCACCTTCACATGGCCTGCTTCTCTGTGTGTCTGTGTCCAAATTTCCCTGAATAAACTGTGATATTGAGAATGTGGCCCCAAGCCTTACATAGACTTGAAGACAACACTGAATGAATACACATCAGTGATTTATTATTTATCATTGCTGGGCTTAGGTGGAGAGCAGGAAGTCTAAGAAGGGGGAGGACTTTCTGTACCTGTCAGTGTGTCAGGTCTGGTAGGAGTGCATCTCAGAAATTCCTGCCCCACCTTTCTCCCTTTCCCTCACTTCTCCTTATCTGCCATCATTTTTATCCCAATGCTTTCCTTTGGTCTCCTTCTCCTGTGAAATCATGTGTAATGTCCAGAATAGATGGAAGGCATGCTCAGGATTGGGATGATGTCTAGGGTGGAAGGTGTGTTCCTGTCCCAGCTTAAGTTTAGGACTTATTGAGAACAGAAATTGCCAATTTTGTCATCATGGTCACAATCTTCTTTTATCAGCTGATAACCCTACTATCAGCTTCCTTTTGCATTGTGAGGTTATCATAAAGATCGTTTAAGATAACTATTTTCTCTGTCAAATGAAGCAGTTGGAAGATTACCCTTTGAAGAAAGTTATAAAAATACTAAATTTGGGGAGACCTTCAAGATGGTGGAGGATTAAGATGTGGAAATCACCTTCCTCCCCACAAATACATCAGAAATACATCTACATGTGGAACAAGTCCTACAGAATACCTATTCCTACAGAACTCTGGCAGAAGACCTCAGACTTCCCAAAAGGCAAGAAACTCCCCACGTACCTGGGTAGGGCAAAAGAAAAAAGAAAAAACAGAGACAAAACAATAGGGACAGGACCTGCACCTCTGGGAGGGAGCTGTGAAGGAGGAAAAGTTTCCACACACTAGGAAGCCCCTTCACTGGCGAACACAGAGGGTGGCGGAGGGGGGAAGCTTCGGAGCCACGGAAGACAGCGCAGCAACAGGGGTGCAGAAGGCAAAGTGGAGAGATTCCCGCACAGAGGAGCGGTGCCGACCAGCACTTACCAGCCCGAGAGGCTTGTCTGCTCACCCGCCGGGACAGGTTGGGGCTGGGAGCTGAGGCTCGGGCTTCGGTGGGATCCCAGGGAGAGGACTGGGGTTGGCTGCGTGAACACAGCCTGAAGGGCCTAGTGCACCACGGCTAGCCGGGAGGGAGTCTGGGAAAAAGTCTGGACCTGCCTAAGAGGCAAGAGACCATTGTTTTGGGGTGCCCAAGGAGAGGCGATTCAGAGCACCGCCTAAATGAGCTCCAGGGTCGGGCACGAGCCTCAGCTATCAGCACAGACCCCAGAGACGGGCATGAGACGCTAAGGCCGCTGCTGCCGCCACCAAGAAGCCCGTGTGCGAGCACAGGTCACTATCAACACCTCCCCTCCCGGTAGCCTGTGCAGCCTGCCTCTGCCAGGGTCCCGTGATCAAGGGATAATTTCCCCGGGAGAACACAGGGCGCACCTCAGGCTGGTGCAATGTCATGCCGGCCTCTGCCGCCGCAGGCTCGCCCTGCATCCGTGCCCCTCCCGCCCCCTAGCCTGAGTGAGCCAGAGCCCCCGACTCAGCTGCTTCTTTAACCCCGTCCTGTCTCGGTAAAGAACAGACTCCCTCAGGTGACCTACACGCCAAGGTGGGGCCAAATCCAAAGCTGAACCCAAGGAGCTGTGCGAACGAAGAAGAGAAAGGGAAATTTCTCCCAGCAGCCTCAGGAGCAGCGGATTAAATCTCCACAATCAACTTGATGTACCCTGCATCTGTGGAATACCTGAATAGACAACAAAGCATTCCAAAATCGAGGCAGTGGACTTTGTGTGATTTTGTCTGTATAGCTTTTCTTTTACCATTTGTCCTAGGGTTCTGTCTGTCCGTTTTTTGTTTTTTTTTTCCTTAGTGTAGTTTTTAGCACTTCTTATCATTGGTGAATTTATTTTTTGCTTTGGTTGCTCTCTTCTTTCTTTCTTTCCTTTTTACTTTTTTATTTTTAATAATTTAAAAAAATTTTTTTAAACTTTCTTTTCTTTCTTTCTTTCTTTCTTTCTTTCTTTCTTTCTTTCTTTCTTTCTTTCTTTCTTTCTTTCTTTCTTTCTTTCTTTTCTTCAGAGCCGTGTAGCTGACAGGGTCTTGGTGCTCTGGCCAGTGTCAGGCCTGTGCCTCTGAGGTGGGAGAGCCGAGTTCAGGACATTGGTCCACCAGAGACCTCCCAGCTGCATGTAATATCAAACAGCGAAAGCTCTCCCAGAGATCTCCATCTCAATGCTAAGACCCAGATCTGCTCAACGACCAGCAAGCTACAGTGCTGTACACCCTATGCCAAACAACTAGCAAGACAGGAACACAACCTCACCAATCAGCAGGGAGGCTGCCTAAAATCATAATAAGGTCACAGACACCAAAAACACACTGCCAGACGCAGTCCTGCCCACCAGAAAGACAAGATCCAGTCTCATCCACTGTAAAACAGGCACCAGTCCCCTCCACCAGGAAGCCTACACAACCCACTGAACCAACCTTAGGCACTAGGGGCAGACACCAAAAACAATGGGAACTATGAACCTGCAGCCTGCAAAAAGGAGACCCCAAACACAGTAAGTTAAGCAAATGAGAAGACAGAGAAACACACAGCAGATGAAGGAGCAAGGTAAAAACCCACCAGACTAAACAAATGAAGAGGAAATAGTCAGTCTACCTGAAAAAGAATTCAGAGTAATGATAGTAAAGACAAAAAAGAATGAAAAGAATTGAGGACAGTTTCAGAGACCTCTGGGACAACATTAAGCACACCAACATTCGAATTACACAGGTCCCAGAAGAAGAAGAGAAACAGAAAGGGACTGAGAAAATATTTGAAGAGATTATAGTTGAAAACTTCTCTAATATGGGAAAGAAAATACTCAGTCAAGTCCAGGAAACACAGAGAGTCCCATACAGGATAAATCCAAGGAGAAACACACCAAGACACATATTAATCAAACCATCAAAAATTAAAAACAAAGAAAATATATTAAAAGCAACAAGGGAAAAACAAAAAATAACATACAAGGGAATCCCCATAAGGTTAACAGCCTATCTTTCAGCAGAAAATTGGCAAACCAGAAGGGAGTGGCAGACATATTTAAAGTGGTGAAAGGGAAAAACTACAACAAAGATTACTCTACCCAGCAGGGATCTCATTCAGATTCAATGGATAAATTAAAACCTTTACAGACAAGCAAAAGCTAAGAGAATTTAGCACCAGCAAACCAGCTCTACAACAAATGCTAAAGGAACTTCTCTAAGCAGGAAACACAAGAGAAGGAAAAGATCTACACGAACAAAGCCAAAACGATTAAGAAAATGGTAATAGTAACACACATATCAATAACTAGCTTAAATGTAAATGGATTAAATGCTCCAACCAAAAGACATAGAGTAGCTGAATAGATACAAAAACAAGACCCATATATATGCTGTCTACAAGAGACCCACTTCAGACCTAAGGATACATACAGACTGAAAGTGAGGGGATGGAAAAAGATATTCCATGCAAATGGAAAACAGAAGAAAGCTGGAGTAGCAATTCTCATATCAGACAAAATAGACTTTCACCTCAATACATAAGGCAAATGCTAACAGCCATAAAAGGGGAAATCGACAGTAACACAATCATAGTAGGGGAATTTTACACCTCACTTTCACCAATAGACAGATCATCCAAAATGAATATAAGGAAACACAAGCTTTAAATGATATATTAAACAAGATGGACTTAAGTGATATTTATAGGACATTCCCTCCAAAAACAACAGAATATACTTTCTTCTCAAGTGCTCATGGAACATTCTCCAGGAGAGATCATATCTTGGGTCACAAATCAAGCCTTGGTAAATTGAAGAAAATTGAAATTGTATTAAGTATCTTTTCCGACCACAACACTATGAGACTAGATATCAATTACAGGAAAAAAATCTGTAAAAACTACAAACACATGGAGGCTAAACAATACACTACTTAATAACCAAGAGATCACTGAAGAAATCAAAGGGGAAATCAATAAATAAGGAAACACAAGCTTTAAATGATACATTACACAAGATGGACTTAATTGATATTTATAGGACATTCCATCCAAAAACAACAGAATACACATTTTTCTCAAGTGCTCATGGAACATTCTCCAGGATAGATCATATATTGGGTCACAAATCTAGCCTTGGCAAATTTAAGAAAATTGAAATCATATCAAGTATCTTTTCTGACCACAACGCTATGAGACTAGATATCAATTACAGGAAAAGATCTGTAAAAAATACAAACACATGGAGGCTAAACAATACACTACTTAATAACGAAGTGATCACTGAAGAAATCAAAGAGGAAATCAAAAAATACTTAGAAACAAATGACAATGGAGACACGACGACCCAAAACCTATGGGATGCAGCAAAAGCAGTTCTAAGAGGGAAGTTTATAGCAATACAATCCTACCTTAAGAAACAAGAAACATCTCAAATAAACAACCTAAACTTACACCTAAAACAATTAGAGAAAGAAGAACAAACAAAACCCAAAGTTAGTAGAAAGAAAGAAACCATAAAGATCAGATCAGAAATAAATGAAAAAGAAATGAAGGAAATAATAGCAAAGATCAATAAAACTAAAAGCTGGTTCTTTGAGAAGATAAACAAAATTGATAAACCATTAGCCAGACTCATCAAGAAAAAAAGAGAGAAGATTCAAATCAATAGAATTAGAAATGAAAAAGAAGAAGTAACAACTGACACTGCAGAAATACAAAGGATCATGAGAGATTACTACAAGCAACTCTATGTCAATAAAATGGACAACTGAGAAGAAATGGACAAATTCTTAGAAAAGCACAACCTTCCGAGACTGAACCAGGAAGAAACAGAAAATATAAACAGACCAATCACAAGCACTGAAATTGAAACTGTGATTTAAAATCTTCCAACAAGCAAAAGCTCAAGACCAGATGGCTTCACAGGCGAATTCTATTAAACATTTGGAGAAGAGCTAACACCTATCCTTCTCCAACTCTTCCAAAATACAGCAGAGGGAGGAACACTCCCAAACTCATTCTATGAGGCCACCATCACCCTGATACGAAAACCAAACAAAGATGTCACAAAGAAAGAAAACTACAGGCCAATATCACTGATGAACATAGATGCAAAAATCCTCCACAAAATACTAGCAAACAGAATCCAGCAGCACATAAAAAGGATCATACACCATGATCAAGTGGGTTTTATCCCAGAAATACAAGGATTCTTCAATATATGCAAATCAATCAATGTGATACACCGTATTAACAAATTGAAGAATAAAAAGCATATGATCATCTCAGTAGATGCAGAAAAAGCTTTTGACAAAATTCAACACCCATTCATGATAAAAACCCTGCAAAAAGTAGGCATAGAGGGAACTTACCTCAACATAATAAAGGCCATAGATGACAAACCCACAGCCAACATCATTCTCAATGGTGAAAACCCGAAACCATTTCCTCTAAGATCAGGAAAAACACAAGAATGTCCACTCCCACCACTATTATTCAGCATAGAATGGTGAAAACCTGAAACCATTTCCTCTAAGATCAGGAAAAACACAAGAATGTCCACTCCCACCACTATTATTCAGCATAGTTTGGGAAGTCCTAACCATGGCAAACAGAGAAGAAAAAGAAATAAAAGGAATCCAAATCGGAAAAGAAGAAGTAAAATAGTTACTGTTTGCAGATGACATGATACTATACATAGAGAATCCTAAAGATGCCACCAGAAAACTCCTAGAGCTAATCAATGAATTTGGTAAAGTAGCAGGATACAAAATTAATGCACAGAAATCTCTTGCATTCCTATACACTAATGCTGAAAAATCTGAAAGAGAAATTAAGGAACACTCCCCATTTACCACTGCAACAAAAAGAATAAAATACCTAGGAATAAGCCTACCTAAGGAGACAAAAGACCTGTATGCAGAAAACTATAAGAAACTGTTGAAAGAAATTAAGGATGATACAAACAGTTGGAGAGATATATCATGTTCTTGGATTGGAAGAATCAACATTGTGAAAATGACTATACTAGCCAAAGCAATCTACAGTTTCAATGCAATCCCTATCAAACTACCAATGGCATTTTCCACAGAACTAGAACAAAAAATTTCACAACATGTATGAATACACAAAAGACCCTGAATTGCCAAAGCAATCATGAGAAAGAAAAATGGAGCTGGAGGAATCAGGCTCCTGGACTTGAGACTGTACTACAAAGTTACAGTAATCAAGACAGTATGGTACTGGCACAAAATCAGAAATATAGATCAGTGGAACAGTATAGAAAGTCCAGAGATAAACCCATACACATATGGTCACCTTATTTTTGATAAAGGAGGCAATAACATACAGTAGAGAAAAGACAGCCTCTTCAGTAAGTGCTGCTGGGCAAACTGGACAGCTACATGTAAAAGAATGAAATTAGAACCCTCTCTAACACCATACACAAACAGCCACTATGGAGAACAGTATAGAGGTTCCTTAAAAAACTAAAAATAGAACTACCATACATCCCAGCAATCCCCCTACTGGGCATATACCCTGAGAAAACCACAATTCTAAGAGTCATGTACCACAATGTTCATTGCAGCTCTATTTACAATAGCCAGGACATGGAAGCAACCTAAGTGTCCATCAACAGATGAATGGATTAAGAAGATGTGGCACATATATACAAAGGAATATTACTCAGCCATAATAAGAAATGAAATTGAGTTATTTGTATTGAGGTGGATGGACCTGTAGTCTGTCACACAGAGTGAAGTCAGAAAGAGAAAAACAAATACCGCATGCTAACACATATATATGGAAGCTAAAAAAAAAATGGTTCTGAAGAATCTAGGGGCAGGACAGGAATAAAGACGCAGATGTAGAGAATAGACTTGAGGACACGGGGAGGGGGAAGGGGAAGCTGGGACGTAGTGAGAGAGTGGCATGGACATATATACACTACCAAACGTAAAATAGATAGCTAGTGGGAAGCAGCCGCATAGCACAGGGAGATCAGGTCGGTGCTTTGTGACCACCTAGAGGGGTGGGATAGGGAGGGAGGGAGGGAGGGAGATGCAAGAGGGAAGAGATATGGGAACATAAGTATATGTATAACTGATTCACTTTGTTATAGAGCAGAAACTAACACACCATTGTAAAGCAATTATAGTCCAATAAAGATGTTAAAAAAAAAAGAATACTAAATTTTGGAGATATTGATTATAAAAGTGAACTAAAAGATAATAGGTATTTAACTTTAAAGTAAAATTTTATACATAAATCAAGTATAATATTTATATTTCAAGGATAAATAATTTTAGTAAAAATTCATTGATAAACTAATATTTGCAAATGATCAAAATAATCTTAATCCAGAAAACTGACTGGAAATATTACCCTAATTCATAAAAAAAAATAAAAGTTGCTCAGAAATATTACACTGATTTGAGGAGACATCTAAAATGATACTGGTAATCAACTCCAAATTAGTTATGTAAGTGACCTATTTCTTGGTCCTGAAGTCTTCTTGTAAGCTGCTCAATGAACAGAGAATGGCTTTGGATTTCTACATGAATAACCTGCCAGGCGCAGTTGTTATACTTTTGGGCTTGCAAATAGTTGTGGATTCATCGGAAGTAATTCTTTATTCCAAGTCTGATATCCTCCCTTTGTGAGAATGATTGGCCGTCCTGCCCGATTTTCTGCTCCAGACACACCCCTGTCTTCTCCATTTGCTGATAAAGTCCACTTAGGAGTCTCTCTAAACTGCTTTCATTCCAAGATTGGGAGACATTCAGGTTGAAAGTGTTGAAGATCTGCTACAGCATTTCTCTGATGGTAGTGAAAGCACTTTCCTTTGTAAACTGGTCAATTTTTGAAACCTGGAAGAATCCAAAGTTGCTCCTGTCCTTTAGACATCTCAGAGGAAATTTTCCTCCTAGGTTTTCTAAATGTTGTAAAATCTTCCAGTTGCTCCTCCTTCAAAAGTGACAGTCCAGAAAGCAGTCAGTAGGGGATAGAAGTAGCACCAAGGACAAATATGGCAAGCTCCACCTGGTCATCATGGGCCCCTTTACTATGTACTCCTTCCTCGTAGAGAGCTTGGCTGTGAATCACTTTTGACTGCATAGATTCAACATCTCTGAATTTGTATATCTGTGGGAACTTTTGTTTTGCATGACATTTCAGGGTCCCCCTACTTTCTCATGGTCTCTTCCGATTTTTGTTTACTATTTTTCAATAATATACAAAACTCTGTAGCATCATTGGACAGTGATACACATGTTCTATTTTAGAATCATGATAAATATAAACTATCTGCTATGAAAGACCAACAATCAGTTAAGTGAAAACAAAACTGAATGTCTTTGTCTTAGTTTAATTATTCTATGCATAGCCTATCATGGCTTTCCTTCCTCGAGTTATGCTGCTTGTCCTTGTTCCAATCAAGATGACTGTCTCTGGGTGAAATGCTTGTTTAGATACAGTATTTGGTATGGTTTTCAAGACTTTGTTTTAGCTAATTGTGCTTTATCACAAACTTGCACTCTGAAGTTCTTCTAAGGTGATTATGTACATTGAGGTTTTGGTTAGTTTTTTCCGAGCAAAATCAGAATTGTGGAATGTGTGAAATTTGTCTTTGTTCTCCTATCTCCCCATTTAGCTGTGCTCATGTCATTTCTACTCACAGTATTCCTCTTTTCCTCCCTCAGCAGTAAAGCAGAATGATGGAGAGTGCCAGTGCTGAAGCCAGGCTGCCTTGGTTTGGATCAGATGTACCCCCTACAAACTTAAACAGCTAATTAACTGCCTGGGCCTCAGTTCTTTGCTTATTCACATACAGGGCTTAGGTCAGTGGCCAGCAACTGTCGGTATTCAGTGAATCTTAGCTGCTTGTGATTATTAAGCTCTATCATACCGGCCTGCTCTCCACTGGCTGCCATGATTCCTTGTGTGCTGTGAACTAATGAAGACTCAAGATGCTAACAGTCTCCACTCTTCCTCCTAATTTTATTGAAGATTAACCATGTGTAGGGATCTGTGTTAAATACTAGGCATACAGACACAACAAAGAAAAGGAGCTAGGACCCCTGCCTTCAAGATGCTCACATCTTGACCAAGAAGTGGGCAAGGACCTCTAGTAACATGATAAGAGCCATTAAGTATAATATAGTGTGAAGAGTTATCTAGAAGGACTGAGTCATCCCTCTGGGAATTGGGAAGGTAGTGAAGAGCCAGGGACATCCTCAGAGAGTAGTTGGTCTTGCAGGAGGTAAGTTGGAGAATGCTGTCCAGGTGGAGAGAACATTCTTGTCAAAGACATGGAATGGTCCACATTGGAAAGGCATGGAGAGGTCCACAGGTTAAAGTGAGGGTGAACTGTGCTCAGTGACTGGATATAAGAGCAGAAATAATTGCTTAAAGGCGGAAAACCCTTCTGGTGAATGACTAGTGAAACCAGTCAAGATATAGTTTTAAAATTCTTCTTTGAGACATTTTGCTTTGAATTTATTTAACTGGGACAGATTATAGTGTGAAAACACTGTGAACACCAACAATTGATGAATGAGTAACATTACTAGGAGTGAGTCATAAAGGGACAGCGGGGTGGGGCAGGGCTAATGTTTATGGAGAACCAATTATGTGCAGGCCCTGTGCTAAATGGTGCACTACTGTGTGTAAGGCAGACCAGAATGTTTTGAAGGAGAAAGCCAATTATGATGGGAACAATTAAAGGGAATAGAATAAAACAAACTATTCTATATGTTTGCATAGTATTTTCATATACATTATCTTATTACAGACTCAATGTGGGGTAATTATATGATCCTCATTTTATGGGTAAGAAAAGCAAATCTCAGAAAGGTTAAATGTACCAAGCATCACTAACTAGTGGAGGCAATGTTATTGGGTGAAGGAGATGCAAGATTAGGGGGACTGTGCTCTAAACTGGAGATGACAAAAAAATTTCATGCCAAATCGATTGGTCTTAGTCTTCTGGAGTTAGAAGGATCCTGAGGCTTCATCTGGGCTGAATGGTGAGAGTACTGTAATCAGCTAGCAATGGCTGCCGTGAGATGGGGGGAAGGTGAGTTGCCATCCCTTGTAAATTTTATGATACCTTAGGTATGTGTCTTACTTGCTCGAGCATGAGTGAAGCAGGATTTAAGTGTGGGGTGGATGAAGGGAGATTAAACAAGAAAGGTGACCACAAGCTATAAAGGAGGCTGGAAAAATGATATAGTGATTTCTCTAAGTTAATACTGTTTTTATAACCTGACATTGTAAATATATTTTTGAAACAAAAACACCACTTTTTTCTTCTTCCTTCCTTCCTTCCTTCCTTCCCCCTTCCTTCCTTCCTTCCTCCTTCCTCTCTCTCTCCTTTCTTTCTTTTCTTTCTTTCTTTCTTTCTTTCTTTCTTCCTAGGCATGGACAGATAAAATAATTTGTAAGGCTGAAAATTCAGGGGTAGTGATTTGCAATCAAACTTCTAATTGTGGTCTTGGGGACATAGAAGGTTCATCTTTACGGAAGAGGAGCCCAAGTAAGTGAGATGGCCATATCTTTCAAGTGGTTGTGAGAGGCCACAAATGTAAACAGAAAACCTTTACCTCAAATATAAAATGACCTCAGGATCCTAAACTAAGCAGTCCTAACTGCAGGGCAAGTCAGCACCTGCTTCACCATGAATGAAAGGGGAACTTCCATCTCTTTGTATTTTTACTGTCTACCCTCCACATTAATGTGGTACGTGTGCCTGCCTTTGCTTAGCTAGCAGTGGAAAACCACTTCCCCTCTCTGTGGCCTTGAAAATGACGACCACATGTTGTTCCAGTCTTTTCTTTCAGTTTTATTTTTCAGGTCTTAACTGATGATTGCCTTCTGGGTTTCCGTGATGGTAAGGGAATGTTTTCAATTGAAACAAGAGTTCCTGCCAAAACGAAAGAACATGAAAACATGATTCTTCATCACATATTTGGTAAATCCCCTGCTCTCCATTTGAAAATCAGAATTTGGGAGTTAAATTACAAGAGCACTTTCAAGTGCTGCTTTCTTAAAAAAACTGTCTATCTAAAATCACAGACAATCTTTGTATGAGCCTGAGTATTAAGACTGTTTAAATGCAATTTATTGAGGAAGACTTTTGAATGGAACCATTTCTTTCTCCATTAAAGAATGTACTGAAATAAACACTGTAATTAAATCATCGTTAAACTAACTATTATGAAATGAGCTGATTTCATTAGAGCATTCTAAGTTGTGGTTGCTGGTACACATTTTATTTATTTTTTATTTTTTTATTTTTTTGCGGTACGCGGGCCTCTCACTGTTGTGGCCTCTCCCGTTGCAGAGCACAGGCTCCGGACGCGCAGGCTCAGCGGCCATGGCTCACGGGCCCAGCCGCTCCGCGGCATGTGGGATCTTCCCGGACCGGGGCACGAACCCGTGTCCCCTGCATCGGCAGGCGAACTCTCAACCACGGGCCACCAGGGAAGCCCTCTTTTTCATATTCTTTTCCATTATGGTTTATTACAGGATATTGAATATAGTTCCCTGTGCTATTCAGTAGGACCTTGTTGTTTATCTATCTTGTATATAGTAGCTTGTATCTGCTAATCCCAAACTCCTAATTTATCCCTCTCTCTGCTTTCCCCTTTGGTAACCACAAGTTTGTTTTCTATGTCTGTGAGTCTGTTTCTGTTTCATAAAGAAGTTCATTCGTCTCATATTTTAGACTCCACATATAAGTGATATCATATCATTAGCCCATTTTTAAATTGATGAAGCTGAACCTCAGAGAGATTAAGAAATTTTTCCAAAGTCACATAATTTATGTGCTGACATAAATATAAGGATTTTTATATAGATATCCTTATATTTATTTTAATCCAGACCTTTTGCTTTAAACCTATTAAAAAACAGCACGAAAAGTCCTTTACATTCTATTATAATTTTAAAGCGATGTGGAAACCAGATAAAATGGGAAATCTTTGAGTGATAGAATTAAAATTCATAGGCTCAAGCTGCTTCTGTTTGGTTCACCAGATAGGGAACCTAGTCATGGGTGTCAAGAAGGACTCATCTCGGGTTTCCCTGGTGGCGCAGTGGTTGAGAGTCCGCCTGCCAACGCAGGGGACACGGGTTCGAGCCCTGGTCTGGGAAGATCCCACATGCCACGGAGCAACTAGGCCCGTGAGCCACAGCTACTGAGCCTGCGCGTCTGGAGCCTGTGCTCCGCAACAAGAGAGGCCGCGACAGTGAGAAGCCCGTGCACCGCGATGAAGAGTGGCCCCCACTTGCCGCAACTAGAGAAAGCCCTTGCACAGAAACGAAAAACCAACACAGCCAAAAATAAATTAATAAATAAATTAATTAATTTTTTAAAAAAAAAGACTCATCTCCATTCTCTGCACTTCAGCCACTCTCTCACAGCTCTGTGACTATGGTTATTATCTTGCCTTCTAGCTGTCTTCTCCAATGAGACTGAGCTCCCCGAGGGCAGGCACAGTGTCTTGAATGTCTTGCATATGACAAGCTGTCCAATTCACATGTATAGAATGAATAGTGAATAAAGAAATGTGCAGGAAGTTAAGGATGCTCAGTTGTCCCTCATAGGAATGTGTATTAAATACAGTCCCCATCTCCCTGTTAAGAAATGAAGAATTACTAAATAATACCATTGTCTGAGCCTATTAAAGTTTTGCATATCTTTAAATCTTGCCTTTGCTACTTATTAACCACTTGACTTAAACTATTAAAGTTTTTAGTACTCAGATGTCTAATCTGCTCTATGGCAAGCCTATTTTTTGGAATTAAAATGCTGTATTGAGAAAGATGTGATATATGCAGAGGGTATTAAAACTAGACGGTTAGTTATTTTGGCCAGGAGGGAAATAATATTACAACTAGTTAAGGATCATTGTTTTGGAGCACCTGCAAACCTTGTTACTGCATGATCAGACCTGGGGAAAAATCTACGAAAATATATTTTCTCCTATTTTGGTCAGTGAATGGTGGGCAAGGTCACTGATAGGCCATCCTCTATTGGAGGCAAAATGTGTTTCACACACAACCAGGTAGGTTACCACTCAGTATCACAGCCAGGTGCATTTGGACAATGGGTTCCACCAGGGCAGTGTTCTCCAAGTTGATCAATGACAGCAATTTATTAAGATCAACAAATCAGAGTTGCAAATTGTTCTCCCACTGCTTCCCTCCACTATTATTTTCTCTGAGTTATTACCATTTATCACTTTCAGCAAATCAAAAGGAAAAAAAAGGAAGAAGAAAAAATCAGGAGAGTTTTTAGACTTGTTGATGAAAAATGTGTTACTGATGAGTGAGATGATGTCTCCTTGGAAGTTATCACAGCTTAATAGTCCATCACACTTGCTCAGAACCTTCCAAAGGGTTTTTGGTACTGTCTCAGTGTCTCTCAATCACTCAGCCTGTGGGCTGCCTGTGTTTTTCTATTCCCAAGTGATGATCAGAGAGGGAAGTAAGACAGAAGAGGGAAGACAGGTTCATTAGGAACTGGTAACAGCTCTCTGTGACAAGACATCTAAAAATGGAATGCTGTCCCCATCATCTTTTTCATTGTGGTGTTTATTTGCTTGAGCTACCAGGGAATGGGAAGTGAGAGTCAGACTAAAAGTCCAGTGTGGGGCACCAAACCTAAAGCGATTTCCAGCGGGAGGCTGGTTTCAGGCAGCAATGTCTGTGAAACTGTATGATGAAAGACAGAAACTTTATTGCACATTGAGTCAGAATATGACGTGTCCAGTCCATTTTTTTCTTTCTAAAAATACATTTGAGAGAGCCATGGCTTCATGCTAAGTTCTGTCTTTTTGGCCAATCAACCATGCTGTTGTTTTTACTGACATAGAAGAGAGTAACTGAGCTATCTGGGATTTTGTGCAAATTTTATGAAATTCTACTTTGGCATAAAGATTGCAGTGCTTTGTAATAAAAGCTCCCATATTTCGGCAAGGGAAGACAGATGGTAATTGTCTGTAAAGAGAAAAAAACCACCTTCCATATTTAAGCTCTTACTCGTGCCCAAAAAGTCCTGCACAGATAGCGACGCAGAATGAAATTGTCCACCACCGCCCCTTCACACATGCCTCCCCAAGACAACTGACCCTGCGGTGAAACCAAGGGTTTAGGATGAAGCAATTTAAAACTGGAACCTCCTTTGTTGATCATCATAGAAAGCATTATAATGAAGCCCAGAGAGGCTGAGCACTCTTGGCTTAATAAGTCCAATGTTATTAGGCCCTAAGAAGTAAGAAGAAAGTTAAGTAAATAGAAAGAAAATGAATCTCTCATGCAGACCACATTTATAATTTCCGGGGTAGGGTGTACAGTAGAAAATTAATCCATGGTATTCAACTATGTTGGATTTTAGGAGAACTCAAGTTGCAGCCCAGGGGAAGAAGCTAATATTGAATATTATCTCCCTCCCCGAGTGTGGCTCCCCTTCCTCAACAGATGCTAAGATCCACACAGAGGCCAATTGGTCTGAGGCCCATTCCCCCAATATATTCTTGTCTTTTAAACTACTTATACAGTTTAGAGCAAATATGATGGAAGGGATGATTTTAACAGACTATGAAGATCTTTATGGCATTTTTAGTTGACTGGTTTTCATCTTGGCTTCATAGCAGTATTTCAAGGAAAGTTGAAGTTGTCTGTGCCCTTGTCTACTGCGGCTGGGGGAAGCTGAGGTGGGAGAGGGGACCCTCTTTCATGGCAAAACCTGACAGAAAAGTTGATAAACTTCCACCCCACACAAAGAAGTACCTAGGGGAGAAGACAAGGAGGTATTTCATCTTCCCCTGTATGATGTTATGAAATATGTCCCTCCCCAATTTAAATGCTGAAGTCTTAACCCCCAATACCTGAGAGTGTGAACTTATTTGGAAATAGTGTTGTTGCAGATATAATTAGCTAAGTTAGAATGAAGTCATTTACTGGAATAGGGTGGGGCCCCTAATCCAATAAGACTAATTGTCCTTATAAAAAGTGAAAATTTGGATACAGACATGCACACAGATCTCTCAGCATATAGAGATGAAGACCGAGATCAGGGTGATGCAGCAGAAGCCCAGGAATGCCAAAGATTCCTACAAACCATGAGAAGTTAGGAGAGAGGCACAGGGCAGATTCTCTTTCACAGACCTCAGAAGGAACAGACCCTGCCAACACCTTGATTTCCAACCTCTAGCCTCCAGACTGAGAAAGTAAATTTCTGTTGTTCTAAGCCACCCAATTTGTGATACTTCGTACAGCAGCTTTAGCAAACGAATGCAACCTGCCACCAAAGTCTGAATTTCTCCAGGGTTAAGAGATAGTCATCTGCAGGTGAGAGAGTGGACATTGAATAGAACTGTCACAGCCTCGCTGGATGAGCCAGAGAGCAGGGTACATGCCCTACCCCATTAGTTGAAAGCTTGGCAATATCTGCCACTGAATGGGAAAGGCTTCTCGGTGCTCCTAGGAAAAGCAGTTGAAATGCAATCAGACAGGAACAATACTCTGACTTGTATAGGAATAGATTTATAACTTGCATGTATATAGAGGATGTTAATCTCTTCAGAAGACTTCTTGTGCCCAACCTGTCATCCATAGTTCCTGCTTTAGAGACCCCTCATTAGCTTTATGGTGAGCTGAGAAGAGGTTCTAGGGTTATAGGGGTGTTTTATTAATAACACCAACTGTTGTTTCTCAGTCTGATTAAGAATTATAATTTCATTCATTTCAAAAATTAATCCCTGTGATGATGGCAACATTGGAATGAAGTTGTGAATATGAAGAGAAAAGAGCATATTAAGGCTGAGAGGATTATGCAGAACCGAATTCCCATCATATGTGTCTATGAACTGACCCCTTCTCAGTCCTAGTTTAGGCCACCATCCCCTTGTGCTCAGACCCTCAGTAGCCTCTTGACCTCCATCCCCAACCTGCTCTAATCCACCCCTTCCAGCTGTGATAGAGTCTTCTGTCTTAAAGAGATCTGACTAGGCCACTCCTCTCCTCAAACACCCGACTCTCCAGGCCCTCAGCATCTATCCCAACTTAAATTCCAGCTTCATTTCCTTCTCACTCTTACCCAATACCTGTTACACTGTCCTTCATGACATTCCCTGAACAGGCCATGTGTTTTCATGACTCTTCTTTTGTTCAGATCGCTCTTTTCTGAAATGGTCTCTCTCCCATTCTTTTCATTTTTAAATGCTACAATCTCTTCAAATCCAAGTTCAAATACTTTCTACGTGAAGGCTGCTCAAATCCTCAGACAGACAAATCTGGGCTTCTATAGGAAACTATTCATTATGTTAGAATGACATTTATCATCATGCTATCACTTTTAGTCATAGACTTATCTGTTTCTTTCCTTGAAAATGAGCTTCTTGAGGATAACATTTGTACCTTGTTTGTCTATGTAAGCCCAGTGCTTAGCAGTGTCTGGTGTGGTGAGGTTGTAGGAGAGTTCATAAATCACTGACCTTGGTTAGTGTGTAAACAGCAGCTCACACAGGAAGAACAAGGAAAAAGCCAGTCAGGTAAGTACCTCTCCTCACGTCTAAGGATGGGCAGACCTACCTGCAGACCTTCACGAAAGTTAGTGTGAAGGAATGTGTACGTGGGTTACTTTCAAAGGCAGGAGAGGTCAGTGAGGGAGTGGGTGGGTTTCTAGTTTATTTTCCAGTCCCCTATAACCCTATTTCAAGGCTCATATAACAAACACTTTAGAAGTTCACCTGGCTTCAGGCATGGCTGAAGCAATATATTCAGGAATGTGTCTTCATCTATCTTTCCCTTCTGCTGTCCTTTCTGGCTTTATTCCTCAGCATTTCTTCCAGTGTGGGACATGTCAGGCTCCCCAGAGAAGAGCAACATCTAAAGGTGTGCAGAACATGAGCTGTGCAGCCGGACGTGGCAGTCCTGGTTCCAAGCTTACACTGAACCAGGCACCTGCTACCACAGACAGAGACTCCTTTTTCCTTAGCGCTCCAGCTGGAATTCTTCTTGTCACTCTTATGGCCTCTGCTTGTGTCACTCAGCTCCTCCTGGCCAGTCACTGTGGCCATGGAGATGCCAGTGCTCTCAGTGGCTCAGCTTGGGTCAGAGGCCCATTCGCAGAGTTGGGCATGGCCCCAATCCCACAGCTGTCAGTGGTGGTCCTAGATGCTAAGCAGGCCACAACAGATGTCCAGTGTAACATATAAACAGCTGAGCACAGTTCAGGCCCATCACAGGAGATGGACAAAGACTGACTCTTCTTCCTATTCACCCTTTCCTACAATCTGTTTTACCCATCTTTTTTCTCAACATTTCAAAGATTTGCAAAACAACTGGTCTTGTTTCTTAAATAACCTTGCAGAGGCCACTTATAGAATGTTGAAGTTGGAATTTTAGAAGTGTCTTATTTACACTTTGTAATCAGAGATGCTGAATATCCTTTTCCAATATCTGTCAATATGACTTTGGTAAAAATGACATTCAGTTATATCCCAAAGGACTTGCTTTTTGTACGAGATTTTGGGAAGGGTGCTCCTTAAGCTCACTTAATTTTATGTAAGAAATTTCTACAATTTTTACTCACGTTTAATTAAGTTAAACATTGGGCATCTTCCACAGGCAAGGCCCTGTGCTAAACCAAGTCATACATTCTGGACATTTATTTCTCAAGAGTTTGAGGTATGATTATCTCCAGTTTGCATAACTTGCCCAAGATCATACAGGTAGAAAGTGTCAGAACCCTCATTAGCTCTCAGGTTTATAAAACTCCATGTCCTGCGCTTTTTCCACTACAGAAAACTTTTTTATTTTTTTAAAAATATTTGGACTTTTAAATTCACAGATTTCCACTTCTTGCATTTCTGGATTAGTAAGTCATTTTCTGCTTTGAAAGCTATTTGTTTTACCTCTGGGTTTTCATAAAAAAGAAAAGGAACCAAGAAATTAAAAAGTGAAAGGAAAGAGAAATTTGTTGGGTATTTCCATTAAACAACACAGGCCAAAGAGGGAAGAGATATGGGAACATATGTATATGTATAACTGATTCACTTTGTTGTAAAGCAAAAACTAACACACCATTGTAAAACAGTTATACTCCAATAAAGATGTTAAAACAAAACAAAAAACTCCATGTCCTGTGCTTTTTCCACTACAGAAAACTTTTTTTTAAATTTTTTTAATATTTGGACTTTTAAATTCACAGATTTCCACTTCTTGCATTTCTGGATTAGTAAGTCATTTTCTGCTTTGAAAGCTATTTGTTTTACCTCTGGGTTTTCATAAAAAAGAAAAGGAGCCAAGAAATTAAAAAGTGAAAGGAAAGAGAAATTTGTTGGGTATTTCCATTAAACAACACAGGCCAAAGAGGGAAGAGATATGGGAACATATGTATATGTATAACTGATTCACTTTGTTATAAAGCAGAAACTAACACACCATTGTAAAGCAATTATACTCCAATAAAGATATTAAAAAAAACAAAACAAAAAAAACACAGGCCATTTTTTGTTCTTAAACATTCCTATGAGATAATGAAAGCAGCTGGTGTAAGACTTGAAGTGGAAACTGCATACAGAGCTTTCTTGCTGGTACAAGGATAAAAACAGTGGTTGAGAGAAGGAAATGCAGCCTTGCCAGGGAAAACTATGACTCATGGTTCAGACAATTGCCTCCTAAAACCTGAAGAGAAAATAGTCTCTGTAGAGTCTGGCAAGGGAGCAGATGGGAATTTCCTACTAATCTCTCTAGAGCAAGGGAGAGAAAGTCCTTTTATGAAAGGGTGGGGATGGAAGGGAGACAAACTTCTTGAGGGAAGAGAGCAGCCCCTTCTGCAGAAGGTCCTCATAGGCATTTGGAACAAAGCCAGGAGCTAGAGCCACTGGGCCATAGAGCTCCTCATGCTCTCTTTAAACCACAAAATCAGTGCTATGTTGTTGTATAAAAATAACAGTTTGGCAGGTAGTAGATGATTACAGGTAGTTGAGAGTATGGTGTTGGGTTCCAAATATGTCTCTGTACTTACCAACTGTGGATTTGGGCAAGTTATTTAACCTTACTGAGCCTTGGTTTTCTTACGTGTAGAAAGAATACAGTAATACTTTCCTCCTAGGGAGGAACCCTCTCAGAAGGATTAAATAAGATGGTATATATTTATAACACGTTTAGCAGAGTCCCTTGAAGAATGTATGTCCTTAAGAAATGTAGCTATTATTGTTGTGTTTGCATTATGCTATTATAGCAGATGTTTGCATCTTAAAGACACAACTTAAAAATAGTTACCTTGATGATTCCTCAAAAATTAAATATGGAATTACCATATGATACAGCAATTCCACTTCTGGTTAAACTCGTGTCTTTATGTAAATTACCCCCAAGCCACTTTGCTCTTGAGGTCTAAAAGGTAACTAATGCAACAAATTCAGATTACCATGCTCAATTAGAGATTTAGAAAAAAATACAAATACCTGGGAGTCAAACGAGTATTTGTACACCCATGTTCAAAGCAGTACTAATCAAAATAACCAAAAGGTGGAAGCAACTCAGATGTCCATCAGTGGAGGAATAGATAAACAAAATGTGGTATATACATACAATGGAATATTGTTCATCCATAAAAAGGAAGGAAATTTTGACACATGCTACAACATGGCTGAAACTTGAAGACGGTATACTAAGTGAAATAAGTCAGTCACAAATGAATAAATACTGTATGAGTCCACTTATATGAGGTACCTAGAGTAGTCAAATTCATAGAGACAGAAAATAGAATGGTGGAAAAAAAAGAAAATAGAATGGTGATTACCAGGGGTAGGGGTAAGGGGAAATGGGGAACTAGTGTTCAATGGGTACAGAGTTTCAGCTGGAGAAGATAACAATGCTCTGGAGTTGAATGGTGGCGATGGTTGCACAACTATGTGAATGTACTTACTGCTACAAAAATGTACACTTAGAAATGGTTAAAATGGTAAATTTTATACTATTTATAAAGTGCTCTGGGCTTTTTTTCAGAGTTTTAGCATGAGAGGATATTGACCAACTTCTTGGGCAACGTTTTAAAATATGAAAGACTATTGCAGTGTGACATAAAAGCCTCTTACAATCTAACTGCTGACAATGTTGAACTTAGACTATAAGATAATTTTTCCTTTCTGAGGGCCTATTGATTTAATCTTATCTTGGACTCTTATTCAGAGATCTTAAGCCATCAAACAAAGTATGTTGATTCTGACAAAGGGACACAGGATGCCTTGGCTCCATTTTACTTTGTATTTGTTTTCTCATATATATATATATATATATATATTTTTTTTTTTTTTTTTTTTTTTTTTGCGGTTTGTGGGCCTCTCACTGTTGTGGCCTCTCCCGTTGCGGAGCACAGGCTCCGGACGCGCAGGCTCAGCGGCCATGGCTCACGGGCCCAGCCGCTCCGCTGCACGTGGGATCTTCCCGGACCGGGGCACGAACCCGTGTCCCCTGCATCGGCAGGCAGACTCTCAACCACTGCACCACCAGGGAAGCCCTCTTATATATTTTTAAGAGCTTTAATGAAGCGTAACTGACATCCAATATACTGCATATTTAAAGTGAACACTTTGATTGGTTTTGACATACATGTACACCCCTGAAACCATCGACAACACAGAGAACATATCCATGTCCCCCCAAAAGTTTCCTCATGTCCCTTTGTACTTTCTCCCTCCATCTCGTTCCTCACTCCCACCACCCCCATCCTCAGGTAACCATTGATCTGCTTTCTGTCATTATAAACTAGTTTTCCCTTCTAGAATTTTGTATGAATGGGACAATACAGAATGTACTCCTTTTTTTGGTCTGTCTTCTTATACTCAGCATAATTTCGAGATTTCACTGTGTTTATCAAGGATTCATCCCTTTTAATTGCTAAATAGTATTCATTATCTGGATATACTACAATCATTTTTTAATCATTCATTTGTGATGGGCATTTGAGTTGTTTCTAATTGGGGGATATTACAAGTCAAGCTCCTACAAACATTCATATACAAGTCTATGCATAGAAACATGCTTTCCTTTCTCTTTGGTAAATAACTGAGTGGAATGGCTGGGTCGTATGGTAGGTGTATGTTTACCTTTTTTAGAAACTGCAGAATGATTTTCCAAAGAGACTATACAGTGTTTTATTTCCACCAGCAGTGTATGAGAGTTCCAGTTGCTCTACATCCTTACCAATTATTGATAGGGTCAGTCTTTAGCCATTCTGGTAAGTATGCAATGGTGTCTCATTGTGGCTTTAATTTGCATTTCCTTAATGCCTAATGATGTTGATCATCTTTTCCTGTCCTATTAGCCATCTTTGTATCTTCTTTGGTGAGATGTATTCAAGTCTTTTACTGGGTTGTTTTACCATTTTTGAGTTTTGAGAGTTCTTTATGCACAGATGTTAAGTCCTTTATCATATATGTGACTTACAAATATATTCTCCCAGTCTGTAACAGGTCTTTTAATTTTCTTAAAAAGGTCTTTTGAAGGGAACTCCATTTTTTTCTTATTCCTGGGCTAATTGTTGGGGGATATAATTTAAATAATGCATTTTGAGTTTCCTAAGAACACCCTACACAGGGAATTATAAAGTAAAGCAAAAATTTTGAAACAGAATGCCAACTGAAGCCAAATTTACTGATTTGGTGATAATTGTTTGATGGGAACAAGTTTTTGGAGTACTATCCATCAAGTCAATTAACAAATTAAGTGATTAACGTGGTCCTGCTAAATTAAGAGTACATTTCTGTGCTGGCAATTCTAGTCCAATCTCAGAGTTTGATTGTTTTAAACTAACTATTCTAAGAGATTTTAGACAACTAAACTGATATTTATAAAGCAACAATTAACATTGAGAAAAAAAGGATAAATTCATAAAACAATTTCTTTTTCAGGCTCAATAAGCACCGGTACAACAGATTTAGAGAAAATGTTTGCAATTAGCAAGACCTGGTTCTGGGTGCCCTTCACCTTCCGACTCCACTACCAGCTGTTGACTCTCTGTCTCATAACTAGACTAGTCAACACAGAAGTCCGTATCAGTGAGGGCCTTGTCTTCTCTGCTGGACAGACCTGAAGTGTGTCACATACAGAATTGGACCAGGATGGCTGCTGGACATTCCTCAGGAAGGGTAGTGGCTATGGTAGGTCCTCATGTAATCAAATGGGCTCCTGTGTAATTAAAAACCATTTCACATTCATTATCTGATCTAAACCACACACATACACACAAGCACACACACAAAAAACCTATGAAGAAGGCTTGCATGTTTCCATGTACTGATTTACTATTCATCTATCTCTTTGGTACAGTATTCATTCAAATATATCACCCATTTTTATTGGGTTTTTATTTTCTTATTGTTGAGTTTTGAGAGTATTTTTTAATATATTCTAGACACAAGTCCTTTATCAGATATGTGATTTGTAAATAGTTTCTCCCAGACTGTGGCTTGTTCTTTTCATTTTCTTAAGAGCATTTTATAAAAAAGTTCCTGCATCAGATATATCTCAGGACCTAAAAGTGCCTAATGACACCCAAAATTCCTAAATACCAGCTTTGTTAAATGAGAAAAATACCATACAAATGTACACTGATATTACCCTGTATCTACATGTCCATATGGCTAGGCAATATTTACGTAATATTTATGTTAACCAAGATGTTCGCCAGGCCCTTTGAACTGCTTAAGGGTAGATAAAACTGCTCGACCCCCTAATCCATGTCCTCTCCACGATTTCCTTGGGAGGTAGATGGGTGGAGGTGGGAAGTGGCTCTGTTGTCAAGGCTCTGCCTTCTGTCCCCACTGATTTGGTTCACGTAGGTACGTCTAGCCACCGTCTGCTTGTTTCCCCATACCATTTCAACCCTGGACACTCTATGATTTCTACACACACGGGGACTTTGTGTGGGTAGCCACCTCTACTGAAGGTTTGAAGAAGACGGAGGACAGGATTTCATCACATCAGTGCACATAATTTCAAGTTGCCTGTGAGACATGCTTGTTCTTAAAAGTCCTTTGTTTGCCCTCATCAGAAATTTTTCACTGCTGCCTTATTCCAGGGAGCATCAGAGCTCCAAGACCATCGGCTGTGTTTCTCTCTCTTTCCTCCTTAAAAACAGACACACAAAAACATGCTATTGATGTTGTGCTGTCTTTTGTGTTGCCATGCCCACAACCTCAAGATTTCACCTTGTATCTCAAGAGGCCCATTCAATATTTTTCTAACCAAGTGCTTTCATAGGGAGGTATTCTGGTGCCAGCTAAAATAATCACTTCACTCCTCATATGTAGCTATCTATGAAGATATGCTGCCTTATATGTGGCATAGTTGTTTAACATATGCAAATACTCAAACATGCGGTTTTAGGTTAACCTCCATCATTCTTATTAGAATTAATATTAATTGTCATTTATCCTCTACTATGATGAACATACTTTTGATATTCTGGATGAACCAGAATGCTCAGCAGTGGCACAGTTATTCACAATTCTGCAGAAGCCTCTCCTCTGTCCTCTAGTCCCCTGGACACACACAGAGGAGGCCTTTCCAGGACTGCCCCAGCCTCTCGCTTTCTCGGCCAGTTTAGTTGTTCAGCCCGAGTGAACTTCTTTTTTAATTTTTAAATATTTTTACTTTTTTTTTTTAACATCTTTATTGGAGTATAATTGCTTTACAATGTTGTGTTAGTTTCTGCTGTATAACAAAGTGAATCAGCTATACATA
>NC_041222.1:63074220-63082006 GCF_002837175.3 Physeter macrocephalus
TATGTGTTAGCATATGGTATTTGTTTTTCTCTTTCTGACTTACTTCACTCTGTATGACAGACTCTAGGTCCATTCACCTCACTACAAATAACTCAATTTCGTTTCTTTTTATGGCTGAGTAATATTCCATTGTATATATGTGCCACATCTTCTTTATCCATTCATCTGTCGATGGACACTTAGCATGCTTCCATATCCTGGCTATTGTAAATAGAGCTGCCGTGAACATTGTGGTACATGACTCTTTGAATTATGGTTTTCTCAAGGTATATGCCCAGAAGTGGGATTGCTGGGTCGTATGGTAGTTCTATTTTTAGTTTTTTAAGGAACCTCCATACTGTTCTCCATAGTGGCTGTATCAATTTACATTCCCACCAACAGTGCAAGAGGGTTCCCTTTTCTCCACACCCTCTCCAGCACACACCCTCTACAGCATTTATTGTTTCTAGAGTTTTTGATGATGGCCATTCTGACCGGTGTGAGATGATACCTCATTGTAGTTTGGGTTGGCATTTCTCTAATGATTAATGATGTTGAGCATTTCTCTCATGTGTTTGTTGGCAATCTGTGTCTCTTCTTTGGAGATATGTCTATTTAGTTCTGCTGGCCATTTTTGGATTGGGTTGTCTGTTTTTTGGTATTGAGCTGCATGTGTGGCTTCTAAATTTTGGATATGAATCCTTTGTCAGTTGCTTCATTTGCAAATATTTTCTCTCGTTCTGAGGGTTGTCTTTTGGTCTTGTTTATGGTATCCTTTGCTGTGCAAAAGCTTTTAAGTTTCATTAGGTCCCATTTGTTTTTTTTTGTTTTTATTTGCATTTCTCTAGGAGATGGGTCCAAAAGGATCCTGCTGTGATTTATGCCATAGAGTGTTCTGCCTATGTTTTCCTCTAAGAGTTTGATAGTGTCTGGCCTTACATTTAGGTCTTTAACCCATTTTGAGTTTATTCTTGTGTGTGGTGTTAGGGATTGTTCTAATTTCATACTTTTACATGTAGCTGTCCAGTTTTCCCAGCACCACTTATTGAAGAGGCTGTCTTTTCTCCACTGTATATCCTTCCCTCCTTTATCAAAGATAAGGTGACCATATGTGTGTGGGTTTATCTCTGGGCTTTCTATCCTGTTCCATTGATCTGTATTTCTGTTTTTGTGCCAGTACCATACTGTCTTGATTACTGTAACTTTGTAGTATAGTCTGAAGTCAGGGAGCCTGATTCCTCCAGCTCCGTTTTTCTTTCTCAAGATTGCTTTGGCTATTTGGGGTCTTTTGTGTTTCCATACAAATTGTGAAATTTTTTGTTATAGTTCTGTGAAAAATGCCATTGGTAGTTTGATAGGGATTGCACTGAATCTATAAATTGCTTTGAGTAGTATAGGCATTTTCACAATGGAGACTGGGCAAACTCCTTTAGCATCCTCTTGGCTGCTCTAGGCATGCCTTTCACTCTGCATTTTGATGTACGGATCTTTTATTTTGACTCCTAGGCAAAAGGAAGCACGTCTGTGGAAGGGCTTTTGGCGGAACGGGGGTGTGGAGTCTCAGGCTGTGGGGAGTTGGGGAGAGAGGGAAAGTTATCATTTTACACGACCTTGCCTGGCTTGGGAGGACAACAACAGCAGCAGACCCACCAGGATGGCACTTCTCTGTCCCACAGCTGGTGTTTTACCCAACTTGGGTCAGAAGGGGGAGCCCCAAGTTCATTGTCTGCAGGATAGTGTCTGCTCTGAAACTTTTGACTAACATTTCTTCTCAAAGCTGAATCCCTTAAAGGGAACACAGACTTCTGTGCTGCTCTAGGAGAAAACTCTTAGACACAAATAATGTTGTATATGATTCTTCCCTTTGTAATTCTTTTTTAACCTCCACTCACTAGCTATATGAGCGGGGGCAGTTACTAAACCCCTTGGAGACTTAGTTTTCTGTAAAAAGCAATAATGGAATTGTGCCTACCTGAGGGGTGCTTTTGAAGAGGACTAAATCCAGTTACATAGGTAGGAGCTCAGCTCAGTGCCTGGATGGTAGCTGCTAATGACAGGAACAATCAAAAATTCAGATTCCCAAAGGGTTCACTACAAAGACAGAAACCCAGCCATGCTGGCTAGGTTCCAAAGAGCTCCTAGGGAAACTTTATTTCCTCAGGGTAAGCCCTGGGATAAGTGAGTGCCCCCTCTCTCCCAACCGAATTTCCCTTTCTCCCACGCTTCCTGGTTTTTCACTTGGCCTAAAACAACTTAATCTGCTGCACCTGTCTTGGATTTGACTTTAGAGAGTATGTAGCTTCAGAGATGCAGAGCAGCAGAAAAAACAGATAGGATAGTCCTGGAATTCTGTATGAACAGGGAAGGGGGAACCAGGAGCAGACTTGCTTTTCTGAAAAAAAAATGGGGAGAAAACCTAGCCAGACAGCAGGGGTATCAGGCAGAATTCTTTCTCCCTCTGGTGTCTGTACCCTGGAAGTCGACAGAGACCCCAGCTCTCCTAAGACACCCATACATCTTGGCTGTACCATGAAGAGTAAAATAAAGGGACTGCTACTTAACAGTGTCACAGAAGTGCCTGAGACTTCTCACTCTTAGGCTTGGCCAGAGGAGGGGGATGGGCACGTAAATATTTTAAAATCCTGTGGGGCATGGGGAGGGAAGCAGAGCATCCCACAGATAATAGGGATGAGTTTAGGACAAACACAAGAGCCAAAATATTCCCCTGGTTATCCTGACAGCCAGTCAAATTCTAACTTTAGGCCCAAAGAGCCTGGGGCACAGTGTAGAAGCAGTAGGCACCCCTGCTTCTAGTTACACAGTCACTTATGTGGCTCTCCCATTTTAATTCTGTAGAGGCTCAGGCCACATTTCTTCTCCTAAAATCCCATCCCCTTATCATCTTTTACCTTGTATATTCCACATGGCTTCCTTGTATTTCAAATTCCTTGAAGGCAGGGCCCAGAAATTCTACTATTCTCAGGCTCATTTTACAAAGAACGTCTCCTAGGTGCTCTGCAATTTTTAATATGATGGTTACATAAATTAAATTGAAATGAAAACTGCCATGTTGACTTTTGTTTCATAAAAAGTTTATTTCCCATGGTAAAAGTTTAAATAAATAAATAATGTATAAATTAATTTTTAAAAAGCTTAAAGTCTTTAACTGTCCTTTCAAATCCAGTGCATTGCCTGTCAGTTACTTAAAGAACCTCCACTGGTTGAAGAGCCTGACATCATTGGCAGCATTGTCCATTCCCAGAGCCACAGTTGGGAGATCTTCAATTATGGAGGTAATCTGTAAGGCGGTTAAGGAAGGAAAAGTTCCTGAGGATTTCCACTCGCACTACTGTCCAGGCACAGTTGCTGTACTCCTTGGACTTCAGGTACTGCATGATCTGCAAGTAATATTTCTTCAGGTGAAGAATGGTCATGTATACCCCGGTGAAGTTTTCCTTCTCCATTATTTCCTCCAGGATTGTCTCCAGACGATCCATCTGCCCATAGACTTCCACAAGGAGGTTCTCAGTGATGGTCTCAGTCCAGCTGGTGCTAGAGAAATTTCTTCTGAGAATACCAAAGATCTGCTGGAGCATCTCATAGATGACCAATACAGCGTCTTCCTTCCGGAACTGCTGTGGTTGCTTAATCTCCTCAGGGACCTCGAAGTCCATCCTGTCCTCGAGGCAATGTTGAGGCATTCCAGGTAACTGCCGCAGAAGTTTCTGACATGCCAAATTGCTGCTCCTTTGTTGGAATCGAAGCAATCTGTAGCTCGTGGAAAGAGCTGTGGTGGAGAAACACAGCAGGAGAGCAATTTGGAGGATGCACCTGTGGGTCATGATGAAAACAGGAACAGCGTTATCTGGTCTACTACTAGATGCTGAAGCCAAGTCTTCAAGAGTTTGCAGTGTGAATGTCCTTTCTCCATGAGTGTGGACTACTTATACAGGATGGCCCTCCACTCTTTCTGTTGGAGAGGAATTTCCCACTTTCAGTTCTCCCTTTCAGTTTTCCTATGTCATTTGACTCATTAGTTGTCTCTAAAATTCTTTTTCTTTAAGCTCCTTGTTATTTTCTTTTATATATATTGGGGGGAAAAATATACCAACAGTGAGGATTTCTAATGTTTTGTAAAGTTTCAGTGAAATGCTAAATGCTAAAGAAAAAAATAAGCCAAATCATTTTGAACTTGACTATTACAGGGTTCTTTCATTTGGAAAGGATTTTTTCTTTTTCTTTTTGCATATTTTGAAATTTGGGAAGCGGTCTTTGTAAGAGAGTTTTCTTTTTCCTAAGAACTAGGTTTAATTCCCAATACACTATTACAAATCAATAAATACATGCAGTATATTATTTTTAAAAAGACACCTATTTTTCTTCTAACTAAAATAGAATGATGTCAAACTAAGTTGATCTGAATTTTTTTTGTAGGGCCTTAACCATAAGCAGCGAGACATCACATAACTTTTTCAGTCTTAATTTATTGCTTGATCTGGCAATCTCAGCTATCCAGAATATAACTGAAAACTAGAAATTAAGTAATATCTCTAAACAGGCAAAATGAATGTTACATGGGCCATGCATAAAAGTCCATGGTTCCTCTTTAGGGGGCCTTTGTGACCATTATTGAGGGCCAATGTATTTTTTGTACATACTTCTAACAATCTAAGTGTCTGATTTTCCATGTGCATGCAAATATATACCTCATATTAAAAGGAGGTCCAGAAGGAAAACAATCAAGTAATCAGGGGATTTTACTATTGAGACAAGTGGTTCTAGCTCAATATTTCTGAGACCATTTCTGAATTCAAGTTTAGTAACTGATTTTGATAGGAGAGGACTCAGTAAAAAGAATCAAATTATGATTTTTTTTGTCCTGCTAATATAGACAGGGAGATGTAGAGTACATTTTTAAAGATTTCAAGACAAAAATAAGTTCTAATAATTATGATATTTAAAGTAATAATCAGTTTTCAGGAAAATTTGCATTATCTTTCAGCCTGAATTTACTAAATCCACACGGTGGGCAACTGTAGCATGAGCTGCTGCAGATTGTAATCCTCACTCTCATGGATCATACAGTTAAGCAGGGGACAAGAACATTTATCAAAGAAATACACAAAACTAAAAATGCAATGGTAACAAGTGTTACAGAGGAGGGTTAAGTGATATTGTGGGTACCTATGATATAAGGGGACCTATGATATAAGGACATAATGTAGTAGAAGAAATCAGAGAAGACTGCCCTGAGGTAATGACACTGGAGCTAAAATCAGAAGGAAGATCAGAGGGGACTGCATGTGCAAAGGCACTGTGGTGGGAGGATGCATGGTAAGGTAAAGGACTAGACTGAAGACCACTGTGATTTTCAAGTCAGAGAGTGGTCAGAGAATGTTTGTACCTGGATTTTTCCCCATGATAAGAAGATAGCGTCTTGGCGGAGAGAAGATGGCGGAAGAGTAAGACGCGGAGATCACCTTCCTCCCCACAAACACATCAGAAATACATCTACACGTGGAACTGCTCCTATAGAACACCCACTGAAGGCTGGCAGAAGACCTCAGACCTCCCAAAAGGCAAGAAACAGAATAAACAGAGACAAAAGAATAGGGACGGGACCTGCACCAGTGGGAGGGAGCTGTGAAGGAGGAAAGGTTTCCACCCACTAGAAGCCCCTTCGCGGACGGAGACTGCAGGTGGCGGACTGCGGGTGGCGGACGCGGGGAGCTTCAGAGCCGCGGAAGAGAGCACAGTAACAGGGTGCAGAGGGAAAAGTGGAGAGATTCCCGCAGAGGATCGGTGCCGACCAGCACTCACCAGCCCGAGAGGCTTGTCTGCTCACCCGCCGGGAAGGGCGGGGGCTGGGAGCTGAGGCTCGGGCTTCTGTCGGAAGCTGGGAGAGGACTGGGGTTGGCGGCGTGAACACAGCCTGAAGGGGTTAGTGTGCCACAGCTGGCCAGCAGGGAGTCGGGGAAAAGTCTGGAGCTGCTGAAGAGGCAAGAGACCTTTTCTTCCCTCTTTGCTTCCTGGGGCGCGAGGAGAGGGGATTAAGCGTGCCGCTTAAAGGAGCTCCAGAGACGGGCGTGAAGCTGCCGAAGAGATAAGAGACTTTTTTCTTGCCTCTGTTTCCTGGTGCGAGAGGAGAGGGGATTAAGCGCGCCGCGTAAAGGAGCTCCAGAAACGGGCGCGAGCCGCGGCTGTCGGCGCCGGACACCAGAGACGGGCGTGGGACGCTAGGGCTGCTGCTGCCGCCTCCAAGAAGCCTGTGTGCAAGCACAGGTCACTCTCCACACCTCCCCTCCCGGGAGCCTGTGCAGCCCGCCACTGCCGGGGTCCCGGGATCCAGGGACAGCTTCCCCGGGAGAACGCGCGGCGCTCCTCGGGCTGGTGCAGCATCACACCGGCCTCTGCAGCCGCGGGCTCGCCCCGCATCCGTGCCCCTCCCTCCCTGTGGCCTGAGTGAGCCAGAGCCCCCGAATCAGCTGCTCCTTTAACCCCGTCCTGTCTGAGCGAAGAGCAGACGCCCTTGGACGACCTACGCGCAAAGGCGGGGCCAAGTCCAAAGCTGAACACCAGGAGCTGTGCGGACAAAAAGGAGAGGCGAAGGTCTCTACCAGCAGCCTCAGAAGCAGCGGATTAAATTTCCACAGTCAGCTTGAGGTGCCCTGCATCTCTGGAATACCTGAATAGACAGCGAATCATCCCAAGTTGAGGAGGTGGAATTTGGGAGCAAGATATATTATTATTTTCCCCTTTTTTTCTTTTTGTGAGTGTGTATGTGTGTGCTGCTGTGTGAGATTTTGTCTGTATAGCTTCGCTTTCACCATTTGTCCTAGGGTTCTGACAGAACCATTTTTTTTTAAATAAAATTTTTCTTCTTAATAATTATTTTTTATTTTAACAACTTTATTTTATCTTCTTTCTTTCTTTCTTCCTTTCTTCCTTTCTTTCTTCCTTCCTTTCATCCCTTTCTTCCTTCCTTTCTTCCTGTCTTCCTCCCTTTCTTCCTCCCTTCCTCTCTTCCTTCCTCCCTTCCTTCCTCCCTTTCTTCCTCCCTTCCTTTCTTCCTCTCTTCCTTCCTCCCTTTCTTCCTCCCTTTTCTTCCTTTCTTGCTTGCTTGCTTGCTTCCTTCCTTCCTTTCTTTCCTTTCTATTTTTTCTCCCTTTTATTCTGAGCCGTGTGGATTAAAGGCTCTTGGTGCTCCAGCCAGGTGCCAGGGCTCTGTCTCTGAGGTGGGAGAACCAACTTCAGGACACTGGTCCACAAGAGACCTCCCAGCTCCACGTAATATCAAATGGCGAGAATCTCCCAGACATCTCCATCTCAGCACCAAGACCCAGCTTCACTCAACGACCAGCAAGCTACAGTGCTGGAAACCCTATGCCCAACAAATAGCAAGACAGAACTACAGCCCCATCCATTAGCAGAGAGGCTGCCTAAAATCATAATAAGGCTACCGACATCCCAAAACACACCACCAGACGTGGACCTGCCCACCAGAAACACAACATACAGCCTCATCCGCCAGAACACAGGCACTAGTCCCCCCAACCAGGAAACCTACTCAACCCACTGCACCAACCTTAGCCACTGGGGACAGACACCAAAAACAATGGGAACTACGAACCTGCAGCCTGCAAAAAGGAGACCCCAAACACAGTAAGCAAAATGAAAAGACAGAAAAACACACAGAAGATGAAGGAGCAAGGTAAAAAAACCACCAGACTTAACAAATGAAGAGGAAATAGACAGTCTACCTGAAAAAGAATTCAGAATAATGATAGTAAAGATGATCCAAAATCTC
>NC_041222.1:63086073-63086994 GCF_002837175.3 Physeter macrocephalus
CATACAGAGTGAAGTAAGTCAGAAAGAGAAAAACAAATACCATATGCTAACACACACACACACACACACACACACACACACATATATATATATGGAATCTAAAAAAAAAAATGGTTCTGAAGAACCTAGGGGCAGGACAGGAGTAAAGACGCAGACGTAGAGTATGGACTTGAGGACACAGGGAGGGGGAAGGGTAAGCTGGGACGAAGTGAGAGAGTGGCACGGACTTATATATACTACCAAATGTTAAATAGATAGCTAGTGGGAAGCAGTGGCATAGCACAGGGAAATCAGCTCAGTGCTTTGTGACTACCTAGAGGGGTGGGAGAGGGAGGGTGGGAGAGGGAGGGTGGGAGGGAGACGCAAGAGGGAGGAGATATGGGGATATATGTGTATGTAGAGCTGATTTACGTTGTTATAAAGCAGAAACTAACACACCATTGTAAAGCAATTATACTCCAATAAAGATGTTTAGAAAAATATAGCTGGGAGATAGGATTATTAGGCATTTTCAAAATTTAGTGCACTTTATTTGTTTGAAAGAATTTAACTAAGGTTACTTAATTTTTAGCCTTTCTTTTGTTTTATTCACGTTTAAATTTTTTTCTATAATGACCATATGTTACTTGTGCCATTTAGAAAACAAAAAGCACCTAGTTATATTCAAAAGCAGGACACAAAATTGTACATACTATGCAACTATGTAGTAGTATGTAGAGAAAAAAATTAATAAAAGGAAATAAGCCAATATTTTAATAGTGATTATGTTTGATTTGTGAAACTAAAGAGTGATTTTTTTTTTGCGTGGTTTTTCAATTTTCCACAGTGAATGTATTCTTTCATTATTGATTAATCTACAGTAAAGAAACAATAAACCCAGCATTTCTGGTTACTCTGCATCTTATGTGGGTTTCATTCTCT
>NC_041222.1:63087403-63106537 GCF_002837175.3 Physeter macrocephalus
GGCACGTGGGCTCAGTAGTTGTGGCTTGTGGGCGGTAGAGCCCAGGCTCAGTAGTTGTGGCGCACGGGCTTAGCTGCTCTGTGGCATGTGGGATCTTCCCAGACCAGGGCTCGAACCAGTGTCCCCTGCATTGGCAGGCGAATTCTTAACCACTGTGCCACCAGGGAAGCCCCTCAGCAGTTCCACTTTAAAATGCCCAGTTATGTCAGTCATTGAATAATTCCTCAAGGTTTCTTCTTTTTTAAAAGGATACTTGGATTAGCATGGAATCATCCATGGCGCACACACAAAGGCCAATGCAAGGAGTCACAGAGGTCAGTCAACCTAGAAGTGGTCCATTGCACTCAGGGAAGGGAGTTTGTCTGAGGAGTCTGGTCACTGGGGCCTGCCCCTTCAGGTTGACTTGCAAATTCTTGTAGAGCTGACGTCCCCAGGTGTGACAGAGGGCCTGCTCATCCTGCCCACATCCAATGGCTTCTGATCCTTCCTGCTAAGAGAGTTCATACTCTAATGGAATAAAAATAATAGCAGTGGCATTAGTAGCAGTAGTATTAGTTATCATATACTGAACACTTACTATGTGCCATTCTCTGAATAATCCTCATAGTAAACCTTTGAGATGGGTTATTGTCATCCCCATTTTAAAACGGCAAGAATGAGGCTCAGAGAGGCTAAGTAACGTGCCCAAGATACACAGAGCTAATAAGATGGGCGGATTGCAGTCAAAGCTGTGCTCTTTCCTTATGCCACAGTTAGAATATGAAGTAGACCACGGACAGTGCCTTCAGATAGACACATGGTACAAACCGTGGTGGCAACGCTAACTCTCAAAGGAAAAAGGAATTATGGGGAGGATAAGGAGGCAAGCAGTGCAACTTAAGAAATGGTGGCCATGGTGCAGGCAATATGGTGAAGGTCTCTCTAGATCAGCGCTGCCCAGAAGAAATATAATGCGAGCCATACATGCAATTTATCTATTTATTTATCTATTTATTTATGGCTGCGTTGGGTCTTCGTTGCTGCTTGCGGGTTTTCTCTAGTTGTGGCGAGTGGGGGTTACTCTTCATTGTGGTGCGCGGGCTTCTCATTGCGGTGGCTTCTCTTGTTGAGGAGCACGGGCTCTAGGCACACGGGCTTCAGTAGCTGTGGCATGTGGGCTCAGTAGTTGTGGCACGTCGACTCTAGAGCTCAGGCTCCGTAGTTGTGGCACATGGGCTTAGTTGCTCTGCGGCATGTGGGATCTTCCCGGACCAGGGCTCAAACCCGTGTCTCCTACATTGGCAGGTGGATTCTTAACCACTGTGCCACCAGGGAAGCCCCCATACATGCAATTTAAAATTTTCTAGTAGCCACATCAAAAGAGTAAAAAGAAACGAGTGAAGTTAATGTTAACTGTATATTTTATTTATCACCATATATCCAAATATTTTCATTTCAACATGTACCAATATAAAATTATTAATGAGATAGTTACATTCTTCTTTTTCACACTGCCTTCCAAATACTTTTTTTTTCTTTTTTTTTTTTTTTTTTTTGTGGTATGCGGGCCTCCCTCTGCTGTGGCCTCTCCCGTTGCGGAGCACAGGCTCCGGACGCGCAGGCCTAGCGGCCATGGCTCACGGGCCCAGCTGCTCCGCGGTATGTGGGATCCTCCCAGACCGGGGCGCGAACCCGGTTCCCCTGCATGGGCAGGTGGACGCGCAACCACTGCGCCACCAGGGAAGCCCCCAAATACTTTTACAGTCATGGTATAGCTCAGTTGGGACTAGCCAAGTGCTCAGTTGGCCACATGTGGTTGATGGCTACCATGGTGGACAGCACAGCTGAAGACAGAGGGAGCAGCACGAACAGAGTCAGGAGAATGGACCAGTTTGCAGGGAGCACATAGAAGGAGCTTCAAATTGTGGACAAGCTCTGTGCTAAGAGTCAAGGGGATTGAGGGTGGAAAAATCAGCTCGAGATGTATTGTGGAGGCTTTTGAATACCAGAGTGTGGCGTTTGTACTTAATTCAAGAGGTCTTCAGGCAGAGAGGGCACTATGTTTTGCTCTGGGCAGGAGAATAGGCAGAAATGTTGGAGGTGAACTGAAGCAGGAAAAAGTCCCACTCAGGGGCTCTCATGGCTGTAGAGGCTGAAGATAAAGATGATAGCTAAGGAACTGGAAGAAGGGGGCAGATACAGAATTATAAAAAAATAATTCTTTTTTTCTGGTTTCTTCCCTTTGTCGTCTTCCCAATTTCTGCTGTTGTGTTCATGAGGTGCTTCCTAAGACTTCTCTTCCAATTGCCCTTATGAAGTTTCTCCTGAGGATCGGGTGATACTCACTGCAGAAGTACACTTATGAATGGGTAAAATCTGTTCCTTTGGAAGACACCATCTTTCTGTTTGTGTGTTTGTTTCATTTCCCCTAATTTATTTGAGTTTTATCAAAATAACCAGGAAAATTCATATAGCCTTATCTCTGTCAGGGAGATCTATTTTTTAGACTAGCCTAATGTATACCTGCATTGCAAGAATGAATGCACTGGCCCTTTTCTTTCATCTTGTCCTCTGTTGTTGGAAGCCATTTTTCACTTCCTCCCTCTGTGGAGACTTTTCTTTGTGCATTCTCTCCTACCAGCTTTCTGCGGTCCAGAGAACTACTTCCAGTCCCTGTATCAGTTTCTTCTGGTTAATGAGGTTTTTCAGAGAGGCAAAGTGACATTTAGAAAGTAAAACTTGAATGATGTTTCTAGCCATTTGAAATCTTTTGAATTTGGAACTGCTTTGCTATAAACCTCAGAGACAGAAAGAGTTTCCTTCTCTTTTTTGATACAATTATCTATGGAGGAAAACTATGTCTCTAGAAATCAAAATTACAGTTGTCTTCTCTCTTCCTCATCTCTTCAAATACTTTTTCAACAAAAATGGCCCTATAAAAAATGATAAATTAGACAAGATAAAGAGTTAGCAAGAAGTTCGTGAGCAGTGGCAAGACAGAAATTAAGGCAAAAAACAATCTTTCAGGGATATCTTGGAAGGGGCAACAACCTGTATATTAAGAGAGTGTTTTGATACGTAAGGGGAGAATTCCTCATTCCTCCTGAAAAAAAAAATTTTTACATAATATACATAGAAAGTCATGCACAAATGTCAAGTATACAATCAACAAATCATAAAATATAAACTTCTGCACACCTTTGAAACCACAAACTAAGTGAAGACATAAACACTACCAACAGACATAAACACTACCTGGCCCTTTTCCCCTCCCCCATCACATTCCAGTGCCCCTCTGTCCTCCCCCATCACTAAGCTCCTCCCCCCATATCACTACTGCCTTTTAACAGCCTAGATTCTGCCTATTTTTGAACTTAGTATGAACGACTTCTTTCACTCAATAGTATGAGATTCATCTATGTTTTTGTGTGCAGTTATAGATCATTAATTTGGAGGAATGTGTCATATCCATGTAGAAATGTCACAGTGTTTTATCTTTTCCACTACTGATAAACATTTGGAATTTTTTCCTCCTGATTTTGTCATTATAATTAATTTTGCTATGAAAAACCTTGTTTGTATCTTTCGGTGCACATTTGTACAGCCTTCTGTTGGCTATATGCCTAGGATGAAGTAAACGGGTCATAGAATATGCATATGTTCAGATTTAGCAGTTAATAACAAACATATTTTCAAATGTTTGTACCAATGTATATTCTCACTATCAATGTATGGGATGTCAGTTGCATTACACTCTTGCCAACACTTGGTATTGCCAGTCTGCTTAATTTTAGCCATTCTAGTTATGCATAGTGATATGACATTACAGTTTTAATTCGTATTCCCTGATTATTTACAAGGTTCAGCACATTTTCATATGCTTATTGATCATTTGACTATTTTCTTCGTGAGGGGCCTATTCAAATCTCTTGCTATCTCAGATATTTTTTCATTATCTACAGATGATGTAATTGTGTGCATACAAACTACAAAAGAATACATAAACTATTAGAATTTTAAAGTGAATTTAACAATGCCATTGAAAATAAGGTCAATATTAAAAATCAATCACCTCTTTTTATACTAGCAATAAAAAATTGGAAAATGACATTTAAAAATTATACCGTTGACGGGACTTTACTGGTGGCACAGTGGTTAAGAATCCGCCTGCCAATGCAGGGGACACGGGTTCGAGCCCTGGTCTGGGAAGATCCCACATGCCGTGGAGCAACTAAGCTCGTGCACCACAACTACTGAGATTTTGTTCTAGAGCCCGCGAGCCACAATTACTGAGCCCACCTGCCATAACTACTGAAGCCCGTGCACCTAGAGCCCATGCTCTGCAACAAAAGAAGCCAGTGCAATGAGAAGCCCATGCACTGCAATGAAGAGTAGCCCTGCTTGCCACAACTAGAGAAAGCCCGCATGCAGCAACGAAGACCGAACGCAGCCATAAATAAATAAATAAATATTAAAAAATAAAATAAAAATGATACCATTGACGATAACATAAAACGTCTACTACTGAGAAACTGTCATAGCCAGGAGGAGCCTAAGGAGACATAGTAATTAAAGGTAATGTGGCATATTCTAAATGACATCCCAGAACAGAAAAAGAACATTAGGTAAAACTAAGGAAATCTGAATAAAGTGTGGACTTTAATTTTTTAAAAAACTAGCATTGACAGGGCAAGTTATCTTCACCTTGGGCCTCTAAGTACAAGTCTATAGTTGAATTTTTGATTCAAATAAGATGGCCAGAAACCAATGAAAAATATAACTTTTTTTTCTCTACACTGAGGTTGTGTTTTTTTTTTTCACCTTGACCATCAATGAGGATTAAGCAACTTCTCCAACTTATTCTTTTTGTAAGTGAGCAACGGACATGTAAGCACGTGATGAGGTGGTGAGCATCAGTGAGAAGGGAAATCAGAGTCTGCAATAGGAGACTGCCAAGGTCAGCCTCCTCCTGAAAGACACACATTCATTTAGTGAACAAATATTTATTTAGCAAACATTTCTTAACCACTTCATAAAGAAAAAAAAAACAAATATTGCCATTTCATTGGACTATTTTAAAAATGTCTCTCAGTAAAGTTTTGCTGCTGGCTTGATTATATATTTTGCACAGTCTTTCTGAGGTTTATTTCAACATATTTATGCTTTATTATTGTTGCAAGTATGAATGAAATGATTTTTTTATTACATTTTCTAATTTTTAATGGACTAATATTTTGTTACATTTTCATACACACACACACACACACACACACACGAAAATGACTAATTTTGGTTTTTTATCCAGCCAACTTTGCAAACACTATGTCTAAATGTGTTTGGTTGATTTTTCAAATTTTTAGATAAACAAATACATTGCCTGCAAGTAAAAAAATTATAAAGGACTGAAAATCTCAAGTGTGATGACCATATGGAGCAACTGCTGTTTGGTGTGTAAATTTGTACAACTACTTAAAAAACATTATCTAGCAAAGTTGAAAATATGCATGGCCCATGACCCAGTAAGTCAACTCTTAGCACTTAACCTGGAAAAAAATCATGTAAATATGCATCAGGATATAAGTAAAGAATATTCATAGCAGCATTATTCATAATAGTCCCAAACTAGAAACAGCCCAAATATCCCTTAAAATTGTATGGATAAATATGTTGTTATCTGTGCTTATAATAGGGTTGTTAATAACAATGAAAAGTAAGAACCACAACTGTATGCACAAACAGGGATAAATCTCACAAACACAGTGGTGAGTGAAAGAAACTCAACTCTGAAGCATACATATTCCATTTGTATAAAATTTAAAAATAGGCAAAAGTAGACTATATTTTAGGGTAAAATTATAAAGAAAAGTGAGGAAGTGATTACCATAAAATTCAAGATAGTGGTCACCTTTAATGAGGAGGGTAGGAGTTATGTCCATGAAGGGGTGCACAGGATTGTGATCGGTGGTGAGGCTTCCAGAATGTTGCAAAATCTGACTGTTTTTATTGGTAGGTAGTTAGATGAGTATTTGCTTTAATTATTCTAAAATTTGTGCTACTGTTCTGTGCACTTTTGTGTATGATTGTTACACTTAATAATAAAAGTTTAGTAAACAAGAATCAAAACTGTGAACATATACTTACTCTTATCTAAATCAGTTAGCTGATAATCCTGAACAATAGCAACCACAAGAATATAATGTTTTCCCATACTTCTTACTTGTCTAAATTATAATGAAAATAAGCAGAATTGGACAATAGGAAGAAGACGAACAGAAATTCAAACTCACTCTGGGCAGTAAGTATCCTTTCAATCTGGTATGATAAATGTATATGAGTGGCTCTCAAAGTGTGGTCTGAGGACCCCAGGGGTTCCCAGATACTCTTTCTGGGGTCTTCAAGATCATCCATTTTCCAACTGCATGTCTGTGTGAGACTGGATTTCCTTCAAAGACTTGAATCAGAGAGATGCATCACAACAGATTGAATGCAGGGCAGATATGAGAACCCAGCTGTCTTCTATTAAGCCAGGCATTCAAGAAATTTGCAAAACTTTAAGCCTTTTTTGTTAATTTTTTTAAATTTTGGAAACTGTAGTTATTTTTTATAAAAGTATGTTTTTATGTTAAGATATAATGGGTTTTTGTTATTTTTAAAAGAATAAATATTTAAAGCATTCTCAGATTTTAATTTCTAACATGGTAAATACCAATGAATATAACCTGTATAATAAATACAATCTCTTTGAGGTCTCAATAATTTTCAGAGTATCAGTGGGTCTTGAGACCAAAACATTTGCAAACTGCTGATGTTGATAATATTTACAAGTACCTATTAGGGTGGTTAACTAAAGACGAGTATTATGGGTTTACAATAACATTCGTCTTTTTCTTTATTGGTTGTTGTATTCAAATCGCAGGATAACAAATGTGACACTTTTTCCTGACCTTGGGTAGCAACTGTGGTGTGAAATTACATTTGGAGTAAAGTCCATTGAAAAAGGCTGAGGCTGGGAGGTAATGAGGACACAGGAGAGGAGGAAGAGCTTGGTTCCAAAACAATACTCTCCACACTCATCAGCGGTAATCTCACCAAGAGTCCTAATTTCACTGGAGAAATTTTGCTCGGCGGCCTAGAGAGTTCCTGTGAAACTTAGGGACCACGATGGAGAAGTCCGTATCCAGCCTGAGGGAAGAGTCTGTCTTCCCAGTCTTCCACCTGCGGCCTCGTTTTCACCCTCACTCAGCACCCGAGGCTGATTCTGCCCAGGCTGGGGCTTCCCTGTATCCACAGCCAACAGCTGGTGAGGCACAGACCTCCACCTTCCGGCCTCCGACCTGGTGTGAAGAGGTTGAATATGCAGATAAGATCTAAGTGCCACTGGTTTCAGCCTCTTCTCTCTTCCACTTTCTCACACCCTGGATGTCTTGTCACAGGCCTTTGACTAGACTCATTCCACAGTTTTTGTCCTGGTCACTTCAGCATGCAGCTGGGACTAGGCCACTTGGCTCGGGGCCCTGCCCAGTTCTAACGAACTCCCCCAGCACGTGCACAACCAGAGGATCCTACACTCTGCACCCCCAGTCACCCTCAGAATGCTCCCATCAAAAGGTTGATGGCCCAGGAACACGCAGGAGCTGCCCGTCCCGTGTCTCTCACTGTTTGCTGCCAGGACCCCGCTGCTGCTGGACACTCCAGATTGGCCCTCTCTGAACATGCCCCCATCGGCATCAAGCCTGGATTTACTTTTCCCTTCAAATACCAGGCCATTCTCTGAGCTGGACTTACTTAATTCCTGCAGTCACTCTCAGGGGTGAATTGAGCCAGGCCAGCCTAAGGTTGAGATGAGAATTAAATGGGCAACACATTTCCAGCAGCTGCTGAACGAGCATCAGCTGCCTTCCCTCTGCTAACACGTGGGCACGTCTTACTGTATGTGTTCTGTGTGAGTTTCCTGTCTCGGAAGCAGTTTCTGAATCTTCTTTAAAGTGAAACAGCGGAAAGCAAAACCCTCTACATAGTTCAAACTTACAAGTAACTTTAGTTTTCTTTCATCATCAGGGATTGCGTAATGAACCGGGGAATGTAAAAATAGCAACGAACTTGAGGCAAAGAGGGAAGGAAACTAAATGCAAGTTGCCAAATTGGATTTGAAGATTGAGGTTGGGATTCCCCTCTGGCCTGGCGTCTTGGCTGAGTTGAGTGAACAGAGCAGAGGATTCCTCCGACTGCCTGCAAGATGCCTGTGTCATTCTGGTGGAAACTTTTAGCTCCTAAACTCAAGGGATAAGCAAGAAACCAGTGGAGGAAGGGGCGTCCTTGTAGACAGCTGGCATGTGAGCCAAGTATGAATGCTTCTGTCTGGAACTCTGGAATATTTGTTGCAACGCGCTTGGCCCAGTCATCCCAGTGAATGGCTATTTCTCCTCTCCCTTGTCCAGTAGTTGACCTGGCACTAAAATGCCTCCTGAACAGCTCTCTTGGAACTGCCTCATCTTCCTGACCACAGACCCAGAACATCAGGAACTAATCTTCTAACCAGATTCAAATAGAAGAGCTGATAAGTAAGGAGCACTTAGTAACTGCCTGGTACCATTCTGAGCACGTTACATAAATTAAAGCAATTAATCCTCACCAAAGTTTTATGAAGTGGTTTTATGATGATCTCAGTTTAACAGCTAAGGAAAATGGGCCCAGTTCTCCCTCCCCCTGGTAGGAACTTTAACAATAGCATCCTGGTCTCCAAGTTTCAGCAGGAATATTCAAGTCCTCGTGTAACTTTCCCATCTCCCATTTCAAGATCCCTGGTAGGGAGGAAGACTTGGTCTTGTTCCTAGCCCTTATTTCTTTTTTATTTCTTATTTTTTTTAAATGTCCAATTTTGTCAACCCTTTCATTTAGCTCTTGTTCCCAAATGGCCTGCACAGTGTCTCTGGCCCTTTTCTCATTGTCCAGTTCTTTAAGTGTCTTTCTATATCCATCTATCAGTCCTAAAGTACCCATTCTTTGACAATGTATCTCCATTTTACAACACGGCTTCAGGTCTATGCATTTGCCTTGCAAATACAGTACTTCCATTAGAACACTTATCATTCTGTTGTGTAACTGGTAGCTAATTTTTGTCTCCAGCAGATTAGACTTTTAAGTCTGAATTTCGTATGCCCAGTCATTAGCACAGCACCCATGGTAGGAACTTAAGTATTGTTGATTGAATAAATGCTATGCTAGGAATATGTGCTTTGATGAGCTTCTGACTATCAAATTGCAAGGGGTTGTCTCAGCACTGTTTGCTGAGGGTTCATTTCATAAGTTCTCCTGACAAGAATTTGAGCACCTGATATATTCTTGAGCACATTGCTAGGCAATGTAAACAAGGGGAGAAAAATAAAAATCAAAATAGAATACAGATTAGGATTGACATATATACACTAATACGTATAAAATAGATAACTAATAAGAACCTGCTGTATAAAAAATAAATAAAATAAAATTCAAAAAAGAAATAGAATACAATTTGTTTTGATAAAACTTAGATACTGTTTCAGACAAGTGTAGCTCCAATGCATGAGGATCTTCTTAGACTCTTTTCAGCATGGTGTGCCATCCAAAAGAAATAGAAATTCATTATCAAAAGTCTTTAAAGAGCAATATAGGTCCTCACTGAAGTGTCTTGAAGATAGAGCAAAGTGGGAAATTATGTCATAAAACTATTCAGTAAAACATGTTTAGTTCCTATTTTAATAGGACATGGAAAAGATGGAAAGTTAATCAATTCACTTTACAAGGCTGTTATAACCTGGTTAACAAAATCAGAGGAGAAAATCATAGGACATAGTTACTTATAAACAAGAAGATAAAAATACCGTGTTAAATACTAGCAAATCAAACCCAAAGGTATGTTATAAATAAACAACTGGAATTTATCCAGGACATTAATGATAAATTCGAGACAAGAAAATCTGTTCACATAATTCACTACATTAGCATGTAACAAAGAGAAAAAAGCAAAACAAATCTTCATAGGTGCACCCAAACCCCTGCATTAATTAAAAAGCTATACCTTAGCCTACTGAGGCTTGAAGAAAGAGGTTAAATCTGATCAATGTTATTGTATCTATTAGAAAGGCTTTCTGTTGTAAGTAACAGGCAACTCAGATAATAGAGACTAAAATAATGAAGGCAGGTACTTATCTCAGTGTGGAAGTCTGTAGGGTAATGATTGCAGGGTTAGATCAGCAGATCAAAGATGTGAGGGTGCTGGACTTGCATCTCTGTGACTCTCTTGATCTTTTTGTGATCATGGTCACAGGACAGGTACAGCGGTCCCAAACATCAAACATTTACAAGAGCTTCCTGGCAGAAACAGAAGAATAAGAGTTGAAATACTTTCTAGAAGTCTCCAGCAGACTTCCCCCAAATCTCATTATTTAGACCTGTGTCACGTGATTATATCTAGCTTACATTTGTCTCTCCCTCCCCACTTTTGATTATAGACTGAGACCCAAAGCAGCAAGGAGAACCTGTAAGCTTGTGACAGAGAGATTAGGCTATTTTTCAAATGGCTTAGCTAATTTACCGAACACTCACTTATCCCACTGGTTTGAAATGCCACTTTTATTATGTGCAAAGTTTCACTCAGTTTACTTGCCTTATCTTCAACATCTATTCTGGTTTCTTGATCAAAATGTCTATTCTTACAATACTACCACTTGGTTTTGATTTCTATAGCCTTAGAGAATCATTTGATATTTCATAAGGTTATCTGTATCTTTCTTCCTTTCTTAGATTCCTTAGATTTTCCTGTAAATGATTTCTTCTTGATAAATTTTACAGTCAGCATGTCAAGTTCCATCTAAAAATCTTGTTGAGGGATGGGTTAGGAATGCATTCAATTTATACATTAATACCCAATGCAGCAATTTAAAACTTTGTGATCTATTTTTATGTACTAATAAAGAAAAATCTCTAAGATCTATTAGCAACTAAAAATAAATAAGTTAGATACTGATGTATATGAAATAATAATATTTATGTAATATACACTAAATATTTCTGTATGTATAGATTTACTAAATACATGGGGAAATGTCTAGGAGGATACACATTAAATTATTAACCATATGGGATTGGGGTGGATCCTCCAAGAGGTCAACAGTAGGCTTTTATTTGTATGAATTGTTTGAAAATTTAACAATGACAATATACTCATGTGTATTTTGTAAATATAAATAAGCTTAAGAAATCCTCTTTAGTTCTTTAGAGTCACACTTATCATGACAGCTACTTGTTCTCACATCTCTCTTAGCTGTCTCTCTGCAAACCCCAACCTGCCTTGCTCTTCTTGTCTCCCTTTGAGCAGTTTATTAAGGCTCTTTTCTCCTATGAGTAACTTCAGTTGTACCTCTTCATCCATAACCCCAGTGAACCCAACACTGACCGGTAAGAAATCCAAATAGGTCATCTCCTTTGCAGGGACTAAAGAAGGGACCAAGAGTACTTATACTTGAATATTTTTCTTCCTGTTATATAGATTTTGAAAATGAAATATTCATTAACAGTAGAGGGTAATGCCTGATACATGTTTTATGAAAGAAGCTACAATAATTTAGAGCAAGGAGAGAATGATGACAGCTCATAATCCGAGAAGTTTCCGTGAGGCCCTTGGTTAGATATTCTTCCTGCATTTATCTGTGATGAAATAACTTCCTTAATACTGTCTTCATTTTTCTCACTACTGAATAGGGCTCAGTCTACCACTAACTCATCACTCATATTACCCTCTTCATGATCACCAAAGATCTGGTTGACAAGTTCAGTAGACTTTTCTCAATTTTAATAACAGCAATAAGAATGATCTGTTTTGCGAGCCAAGTATTGCTCTGTACTGCATGCATTATCTCATTTAATCAATTCAACATTCGGCAAGGAAGGTATTATCATTCCCATTTTGTAGAGAAGAAAACTGAGGCTGCTTCAAAAGGTTAAGTATATTTCCCAAAGTCACACAGTTAATCAGTGGGAAGCCAAAATTTAAACACTGGTTGAGACTCTGAACAAATCCCATACCCTTACCCACGATGATATAATTCTTGGGGTCTATTCAACACTTAAAAAAAATTTTTTTTAACTTAAATTGTGGTAAAGTGCACAGGCATAAATTTACCATCTTAACCATTTTTAAGTGTATAGTTCAAAAAAGTGTATTTACATTGTTGTACAACCAATACCCTAACTATTTTCATCTTGCAAAACGGAAACCCTATACCCATTAAATAACAACTCCCCATTGTCCCCTCCCCCAACCCATGCCAAGCACCATTCCACTTTCTGTATCTATGAATCTGGCCAATCTGGGTACCTAATACATTTGAAATTATACAGGATTTGTCTTTTTGTGACTGGCTTATTTTATTTAGCATAATGTCCTCAAGGTTCATCCATGTTATGGCATGTATTAGATTTCTTTCCTTTTTAAAGCTGAATAATATTCCATTTTAATGGCTATATCACATTTTGTTTATCCATTCACCTATCAGTAGACACTTGGGTCCTACCTTTTGTCTACTTTGAGTGATGAGTGTACAAATGCACAAAATGAACATAAGTATACAAATATCTCCTCGAGACCCCGCTTTCACTTCTTTTGGCTATATACCCAGAAGTGGAATTGTTGGATCATACGGTAATTCCATTAAATTTTTTGAGGAACTGCCATACTTTTTTCCACGACTGCTGCATTTTACATTCTCACCAATGGCACACAAGGGTTTCAATTTCTCTGCATCCCTGCCAACAGTTGTTTTTACATAGTAGCCATCCTAATGAGATACATCATAATATACCTCATTGTGGTTTTGTTTTACATTCCCCTAATAATCACTTTGGTTGAGTATCTTTTTATGTCCTTGTTGGCCATTTGTATATCTTCTTTGGAGGAATGCCTGTTCAAGTCTGTTGCCCATTTTTTTTAAATTAGGTTGGATTATTTTGTTGTTGTCGTTATCTATGCAAGACTTTTAACACACTTTTATTCCCCCAAAGCCTTGTCCTTTGACTTCTGAGGCACTGTAAGTTCCCAGTTAGCTTCTTTGTTTGACCAGTTCTTTCTCCCCAGCTCCAGATGCATTAACCAAAGATCAAGAGGCATCTGAATTTTTTTCTATAATGACTGCAACAAACTCAGAGGTCAATAATTAACAACAGTAACAAATCTCTTACCTTTAGTGATTCCTACATGCCAGGTATTTTGCACCCATTACTTATTTAATCTCATAAATCTCTGAGGTAGGTATTATTATTAACCCCACAATATAGCTGTGGAATTGAGCCATAGACAGTTCAGGTAACTTGCAAAGGACCAGCAGTAAACAGTGGGAAAGGCTAAGAAGGGTTCCTGTTAACAAGAAACCTGTGTCCATAGAAGAAAAACTAACATGCTAGAGAAAATCAGAAATAATGCAGTATTCATAAAAACACTAATTGCTATGTCAACACAACTACTATTTATATGGATTTACTTTTTCATTTTTATTAACAACCTTTAGGACCTCCCTGTACTGCCCTGCAAACAGGGTAAGACATTATGAGAGGGGAAGTCATGATCACTGATCTAATAGATCAGTTACTCAATATCATTTAAATATTCCTCTGTTCAAAGTTCTGGACTAGGTGATTTGGGTTAAAAGGATCTGGTATTTCCTTGACCGTAAGGAACTTACCATCTTTTGGGAAGACATGAACATAGGAAATGATTAGAGTAATGAATGATCATCCAGATCAGCTAACCATTTTAGAATGTACAATTCAGTGGTATTTAGCACTTTCATGATGTTGTGCAACCATCACCACTATCTAGGACTTTTCATCACCCCAAACAGAAACTTCATAAGTTTCTGAGAATAAGAGTTGAAATCCTTTCTAGAAGTCTCCAGCAGACTTCCCCCAAATCTCATTATTTAGATCTGTGTCTGAGCAGTTGTCACTCCCCATTTCCCCCCTCCCACCCAGCCCCTGGCAACCACAATCTGCTTTGTGTTTCTATGGATCTGCCTATTCTGGATATTTCGTATGAGTGGAATCAGATGATCAGTGACATTTTGTGCCTGGCTAACACTTTGCATAATGTTTTCAAGGTTCATTCCTATTGCACATATCAGTACTTCCTTCCTTTTTATGGCTGAACAATATTCCACCATATGAATATACCACAATTTGTTGATCCATTAATCCATCAACAGGCATTAGGGTTGTTTCTACTTTGGGGTACTGTGAATAGTGCAGTTGAGAACTTTTGTGTACAAGGTTTTTTTTTGAATATGCGTTTTCAATTCTTCTGTGGTATATGTTTAGAAGTGAAATTGTTGGATCATATGGTAATTTTATGCTTAACTTTTTGAAGAACCACCAAACTGTTTTCCACAGAAGCTGAAACATTTTAAGATTCCACGAACAATGTATGAGGGTTCTAATTTCTCCACATCCTCACCAACACTTGTTATTTTCTGTTTATTTGATTATAATCATCTTAGTGTGTGTGAAGTGGCATCTCCTTGTGGTTTTGATTTGCATTTCCTTAATGACTAATTATATTGAGCATCTTTTCATGTTCTTGTTGGCCATTTGTGTATCTATCTTCTTTGGAAAAATGTCTATCCAAGTCCTCTGTCCATTGTTTAATTAGCTTGTTTGCCTTTTTATTGTTGAGTTGTAACACTCCTTTATATATTAGACCCTTCTTAGATATATGATTTTCAAATATTTTCTCCTATTCTGTAGACTGCCTTTTCACTTTCTTTATAGTGTTCTTTTTCTTAATTTTTGTCTGTGCCACACAGCTTGCAGGATCCTAGTTCCCCAACCAGGCATTAAACCCAGGCCACAGCAGTGAAAGCGCGGAGTCTTAACAAACTGGACCGCCAGGGAATTCCCTATTGTGTTCTTGATAAACAAAAGTTTTTATATTTTATGAAATCCAATTTTTTTTTCTCTTTTGTTGCTTACGCTTTTAATGTCTTATCTAAGAATCCTTTGACAAATCTAAGGTGATGGAGGTACATCCCTATATTTTCTTCTAGGAGTTTTATAAATTTAGCTTTCACATTTAGACCTTTGACCCACTCTGGATTTTTTTTTTCTCTATGGTGTGAGGTTGGGATCCAATGTAATTTTTTTGCAATGTGAATATCCAGTTGTCCTAGTACCTTTTGTTGAAGAGACTATTCTTTCCCCATTTAATGGTCTTGGTACCTTTGTCAAAAATCAATTGACCCTTGATGTATAGGTTTAATTCTGGATTCCTACTTCTTTTCCATTGGTCTATATGTCTACTTTTATGCCAGTATCACAGTGTTTTGATGACTGTAGTTTAGAGTATGTTTTGAAGTCAGTAATATGAGCCTTCCAAATTTGCTCTTAGTTTTCAAGATTGTTTTGGCTATTCGCAGTCCCTTGAAATTCCATATGAATTTTAGGATTGCAAAACTGGCCATTGGAATTTAGATAGAAATTGCATTGAATCTGTAAATCACTTGGGACAGTTTTGCCATCTAAACAGTCTTAAATCTTCCAATCCCTGAATAAGGGATGTCCTTCCATTTATTTAGGTCTTTGTTATGGACTGAATTGTGTTAGCTTAAAATTTATAAGTTGAAACCCTAACCCCCAATGTGACTGTATTTGGAGATAGGGCCCTTAAGGAGGTTATTAAGGTTAAATGAAGTTGTAAGGGTGGGGCCCTAATCTAATAGGTTTGGTGTCCTCAGAAGAAGAGGAGAGATGCCAGAGATTTCTCCATATGTGCTCACAGAGGAAAGGCTACATGAGGACACAGCAAGAAGATGGCTCTCCACAAGCCAGGAAGAGAGGCATTACCAGAAACCAACCCCGATGGCACCGTGATCTTGGACTTCCAGCTCCCAGAACTGTGAGAAAATAATTTCTGTTGTTTAAGCCACTCAATCTGAGATATATGGTTATGGCAGCCTTAGCTGATTAATACCGCATTCTTTAACTTATTTCAGCAATGTGTTGTCATTTCCAGTATACAACCTTGTACCTCCTTCTTCAAATTTATTGCTTAGAATTTGATTATTTTTGATGTTATTGTAAATGGAGTATTTTCCCTTAATTTCCTTTTTGGATTGTTCATTGCTAGTATATAGAAATACAACTAATTTTTCCATGTTTATCTTGTATCTTGCAAACTTGCTGAATTTGCTTATTAGCTCTAATAATTTTTGTGGGTAGCTTCTTTAGATTTTTTAATAATAAGATCATGGCATCTGTGATATAGAATTTTATTTCTTCCTTACCAAATTGGATATCTTATGTCATTCACTTTTATAGGGTAGTCATCTTCAGTTAACTGAATTAGGAGTTACCAACCCCTATCCTTGGATCTTTTGGTATTCCCTCACAGTCTGGTAAATGGTAGTTTGTTTCCTACTATCTTCTCCTATCTAATCAGGAATTGATTGCAAAATTAGGCCATATACTAATAAGAATCCATTCTCAAATTGAATACTAGTGATTCTGATTCCAAGAGGTGCTGATGTCTCCTCATTCTCTTCATTTTTTAGAGGTATACCACTTGAAAACCTCACCTTTCTTCTCCTCAGGCCAGCTGTCTAGAGACTACAAACAACGTGAATGCAGGAGTAAAATCTTATTCAACTTCGTGCTCTAGCACCTGGCATCACAACTAATATAAAGTACAATGTAGGAGTTCAAACAATATTTGTTAAGTGAATAAGAATAGTGATGATAAAAAGTATTACAAGTAGCAGGGGGACCTTCAAGATGGGGGAGGAGTAAGATGTGGAGATCACCTTCTTCCCCAAAATACATCAAAAGTACATGTATATGTGGAACAACTCCTACAGAACTGTTACTGAACACTGGCAGAAGCCCTCAGACTTCCTAACAGGCAAGAAAACCCCTACATATCTGGGTAGGTCAAAAGAAAAAGAAAAAAACAGAGACAAAACAATAGAGATGGGACCTGCACCTCTGGGAGGGAGCTATGAAGGAGGATAAGTTTCCACACACTAGGAAGCCACTTTACTGGGGGAGATGGCGGGGTGGGCCAGAGCGAAATTTTGGAGCCACGGAGGAGAGTGCAGCAACAGGAATGCAGAGGTCAAAGCAGAAAGATTCCCACACAGAGGATTGGTGCAGACCACCACTCACCAGTATGAGAGACTTGTCTGCTCACCAGCTGGGGCGGGTGGGGCCTGGGAGCTGAGTCTCAGGCTTCAAAGCTCAGATCCTGGGCTTCCCTGGTGGCGCAGTGGTTGCACGTCCGCCTGCCGATGCAGGGGAACCGGGTTCGCGTCCCGGTCTGGGAGGATCCCACATGCCGCGGAGCGGCTGGGCCCGTGAGCCATGGCCGCTGAGCCTGCGCGTCCGGAGCCTATGCTCGGCAACGGGAGAGGCCACGGCAGTGAGAGGCCCGCGTACCGCAAAAAAAAAAAAAAAAAAAAAAAAAATGCTCAGATCCCAGGGAGAGGACTGGGGTTGGCTGCATGAACACAGCCTGAAGGTGGCTAGTGCACCACAGCTGGCTGGGAGGGAGTCCAGGAAAAAGTCTGGACCTGCTGAAGAAGCAAGAGACCATAGTTTTGGGGTGCACAAGGAGAGGCAATTACTTTCCCATGTGGCTGCAGAAGGCAGAGTACCGCGTATGTGAGATCCAGAGACGGGCACAAGTTGTGGCCATCCACTTGGACCCCAGAGATAGGCATGAAATGCTAACGCTGCTGCTGCTGCCACCAAGAACCCTGTGTGCAAGTGCAGGTCACTATCCACACCCCTGCCCCCCAGGGAGTCTGTGCAGCCAGCCACTGCCAGAGTCCTGTGATCCAGGGACAACTTCCCTGGGAGAACACACGGCATGCCTCAGGCTGTTGCAACGTCATGCCAGCCTCTGCCACTGCAGGCTAGCCCCACATTCCAATTATAACTACCGTACCCCTCCCTCCCCCTGGCCTGAGTGAGCAAGAGCACCCTAATCAGCCGTGGCTTTAACCCCCTCCTGTCTGGGCAGGGAACAGATGCCTGAGGGTGACCTACATGCAGAGATGGGACCAAATCCAAAGCTGAACCCCAGGAACTGTGCGAACAAAGAAGGGAAATCTCTCCCAGCAGCCTCAGGAGCAGCGGATTAAATCTCCACAATCAACTTGATGTACCCTTCATCTGTGGATACCTGAATAGACAACGAATCATCCCAAAATTGAGGAGGTGGACTTTGGGAGATAATGTAGACTTGGAGTTTGCTGTCTGTGACTGATTAGTTTCTGATTTTTATGTTTACCTTAGTTTAGTTTTTAGTGCTTTGTATCATTGGGGGATTTGTTTATTGGATTGGTTGCTCTCTTCTTTTTTTAATTTTTATTATTTTTTCTAATAATTTAAAAATTTTATTTATTAAAAAAATTTTTTTTCTTTCTTATTTTCTCCCTTTTCTTCTGAGCCGTGTGGCTGATAGGGTCTTGGTGCTCCAGGCTGATGTCAGGCCTGAGCCTCTGAGGTGGGAGAGCCAAGTTCAGGACACTGGACGACCAGAGACCTCCCAGCTCCATATAATATCAATCTGCGAGAGCTCTCCCAGATCTCCGTCTCAACACTAAGATCCAGCTCCACCCAACAGCCAGCAAGCTCCAGTGCGCGATGCCCCATGCCAAACAACTAGCAAGACAGGAACACAACCCCACCCATTAGCAGAGAGGCTGCCTAAAATCATACTAAGTTCACAGACACCCCAAAACACAATGCCAGATGTGGCCCTGCCACCAGAAAGACAAGATCCAGCCCCACCCACCAGAACACAGGCACCAATCACCTCCACCAGGAAGCCTACACAAGCCACTGAACCAACCTCACCCACTGGGGGCAGACAGCAAAAACAATGGGAACTACGAACCTGCAGCCTGTGAAAAGGGGACCTCAAACAAAGTAAGTTTAAAAAAAAATGAGAAGACAGAGAAATATGAAGCAGATGAAAGAGCAAGGTAAAAACCCACCAGACCAAACAAATGAAGAGTTTAACAACTGATCTTTCAGCAGAAAATCTGCAAGCCAGAAGGAAGTGGCAGGACATATTTAAAGTGATGAAAGGGAAAAACCTACAACCAAGATTACTCTTCCCAGCAAGGATCT
>NC_041222.1:63106859-63109702 GCF_002837175.3 Physeter macrocephalus
TGTCTACAAGAGACCCACTTCAGACCTAGGGACACAAACAGACTGAAAATGAGGGAATGGAAAAAGATATTCCATGCAAATGGAAATCAAAAGAAAACTGGAGTAGCAATTTTCATATCAGACAAAATAGACTTCAAAATAAAGACTATTACAAGAGACAAAGAAGGACACTACATAATGATCAAGGGATCAATCCAATAAGAAGACATAACAATTGTAACTATTTATACACCCAACATAGGAGCACCTCAATACATAAGGCAAATGCTAATAGCCATGAAAGGGGAAATTGACAGTACACAATCATAGTAGGGGACTTTAACATCCCACTTTCACCAATGGACAGATCATCCAAAATGAAAATAAACAAGGAAACATAAGCTTTAAATGACCCATTAGACAAGATGAACTTAATTGATATTTATAGGACATTTGATCTAAAAACAACAGAATATGCTTTCTTCTCAAGTGCACATGGAACATCCTCCAGGATAGATCATATCTTGGGTCACAAATCAAACCTTGGTAAATTTAAGAAAATTGAAATCATATCAAGTATCTTTTCTGACTACAACGCTATGAGACTAGATATCAATTACAGGAAAAAAATCTGTAAAAAATATAAACACATGGAGCCTAAACAATACACTACTAAATAACCTGAAGAAATCAAAGAGGAAATAAAAAAATACCTAGAAACAAATAACAATGAAAACACGACGACCCAAAACTTATGGGATGGAGCAAAAGCAGTTCTAAGAGGGAAATATATAGCAATACGATCCTACCTCAAGAAACAAGAAAAATCTCAAACAATCTAATCTTACACCTAAAGGAACTAGAGAAACAAGAACAAACAAAACCCAGTTAGTAGAAGGAAAGAAATCATAAAGATCAGATCAGAAATAAATGAAATAGAAACAAAGAAAATTATTGCAAAGATCAATAAAACTAAAAGCTGGTTCTTTGAGAAGATAAACAAAATTGATAAACCTTTAGCCAGACTCATCACGAAAAAGAGGGAGAGGATTCAAATCAATAAAATTAGAAATGAAAAAGGAGAAGTTACAATGGACACTGAAGAAATACCAAGCATCATAAGAGACTACTACAAGCAACTCTATGCCAATAAAATGGACAACCTGGAAGAAACTGACAAATTCTAAGAAAGGTATAACCTTCCAAGACTGAACCAAGAAGAAATAGAAAATATGAACAGACCAATCACAAGGAATGAAATTGAAACTGTGATTATAAATATTCCAACAAGCAAAAGTCTGGGACCAGATGACTTCACAGGTGAATTCTATTAAACATTTAGAGAAGAGATAACACCCATCCTTCTCAAACTCTTCCAAAACATTTCAGAGGAAGGAACACTCCCAAACTCATTCTATGAGGCCACCATCACCCTGATACCAAAACCAGACAAAGATACTACAAAAACAGAAAATTACAGAAAATATCACTGATAAATATAGATGCAAAAATCCTCAACAAAATACTAGCAAACAGAATCCAACAACACATTAAAAGGATCATACACAATGAGCAAGTGGGATTTATCCCAGGGATGCAAGGATTCTTCAATATACATACATCAGTCAATGTGATATACCATAATAACAAATTGAAGCATAAAAACCATATGATCATCTGAATAGATGCAGATACAGTTTTGACAAAATTCAACACCTATTTATGATGAAAACTCTCCAGAAAGCGGGCATAGAGGGAACCTACCTCAACATAATAAAGCCCATATAAGACAAACCCACAGCCAACATCATTCTCAATGGTGAAAAACTGAAAGCATTTTCTCTAAGATCAGGAACAAGACAAGGATGTACACTCTCACCACTCTTATTCACCATAGTTTTGGAAGTCCTAGCCATGGCAATCAGAGAAGAAAAGATGTAAAAGGAATACAAATTGGAGAAGAAGTAAAATTGTCACTGTTTGCAGATGACATGATACTATATGTAGATAATCCTAAAGATACCACCAGAAAACTACTAGAGCTAATCAATGAATTTGGTAAAGTTGCAGGATACAAAATTAATGCACAGAAATATCTTGCATTCTTATACACTAACAATGAAAGTTCAGAAAAAGAAATTAAGGAAACAATCCCATTTACCATTGCAACAAAAAGAATAAAATACCTAGGAATAAACTTACCTAAGGAGGTAAAAGACCTGTACCCAAAAAACTATAAGACACTGATGAAAGAAATCAAAGATGACACAAACAGATGGAGAGAGATACCATGTTCTTGGACTGGAAGAATTAATGTTGTGAAAATGACTATACTACCCAAAGCAATCTACAGATTCAGTGCAATCCCTATCAAATGACCAGTGGCATTTTTTTACAGAACTAGTACAAAAAATCTTAAAATCTGTATGGAAACACAAACGACCCCAAATAGCCAAAGCAATATTGAGGGGAAAAAAATGGAACTGGAGCAATCAGACTCCCTGACTTCAGACTATACTACCAAGCTACAGTAATCAAGACAATATGGTACTGGCACAAAAACAGAAATATAGATCAATGGAACAGGTTTGAAAGCCCAGAGATAAACCCACATACCTATGGTCAACTAATCTATGACAAAGGAGGCAAGGGTATACAATGGAGAAAAGACAGTCTCTTAAATAAGTGGTCCTGGAAAACTGGACAACTACATGTAAAAGAATGAAATTAGAACACTCCCTAACACCATACACAAAAATAAACTCAAGGGCTTCCCTGGTGGCGCAGTGGTTGAGAGTCCACCTGCCGATGCAGGGGACACGGGTTCGTGCCCCAGTCCGGGAAGATCCCACATGCCGCGGGGC
>NC_041222.1:63113386-63115333 GCF_002837175.3 Physeter macrocephalus
GTGTAAAAGCCTACCTCAAGAAACAAGAAAAATCTCAAATAAACAATCTAACCTTACACCTAAAGGAACTAGAGAAACAAGAACAAACAAAACCCAGTTAGTAGAAGGAAAGAAATCATAAAGATCAGATCAGAAATAAATGAAATAGAAACAAAGAAAATTATTGCAAAGATCAATAAAACTAAAAGCTGGTTCTTTGAGAAGATAAACAAAATTGATAAACCTTTAGCCAGACTCATCACGAAAAAGAGGGAGAGGATTCAAATCAATAAAATTAGAAATGAAAAAGGAGAAGTTACAATGGACACTGAAGAAATACCAAGCATCATAAGAGACTACTACAAGCAACTCTATGCCAATAAAATGGACAACCTGGAAGAAACTGACAAATTCTAAGAAAGGTATAACCTTCCAAGACTGAACCAAGAAGAAATAGAAAATATGAACAGACCAATCACAAGCAATGAAATTGAAACTGTGATTATAAATATTCCAACAAGCAAAAGTCTGGGACCAGATGACTTCACAGGTGAATTCTATTAAACATTTAGAGAAGAGATAACACCCATCCTTCTCAAACTCTTCCAAAACATTTCAGAGGAAGGAACACTCCCAAACTCATTCTATGAGGCCACCATCACCCTGATACCAAAACCAGACAAAGATACTACAAAAACAGAAAATTACAGAAAATATCACTGATAAATATAGATGCAAAAATCCTCAACAAAATACTAGCAAACAGAATCCAACAACACATTAAAAGGATCATACACAATGAGCAAGTGGGATTTATCCCAGGGATGCAAGGATTCTTCAATATACATACATCAGTCAATGTGATATACCATAATAACAAATTGAAGCATAAAAACCATATGATCATCTGAATAGATGCAGATACAGTTTTGACAAAATTCAACACCTATTTATGATGAAAACTCTCCAGAAAGCGGGCATAGAGGGAACCTACCTCAACATAATAAAGCCCATATAAGACAAACCCACAGCCAACATCATTCTCAATGGTGAAAAACTGAAAGCATTTTCTCTAAGATCAGGAACAAGACAAGGATGTACACTCTCACCACTCTTATTCACCATAGTTTTGGAAGTCCTAGCCATGGCAATCAGAGAAGAAAAGATGTAAAAGGAATACAAATTGGAGAAGAAGTAAAATTGTCACTGTTTGCAGATGACATGATACTATATGTAGATAATCCTAAAGATACCACCAGAAAACTACTAGAGCTAATCAATGAATTTGGTAAAGTTGCAGGATACAAAATTAATGCACAGAAATATCTTGCAAAAAACTATAAGACACTGATGAAAGAAATCAAAGATGACACAAACAGATGGAGAGAGATACCATGTTCTTGGACTGGAAGAATTAATGTTGTGAAAATGACTATACTACCCAAAGCAATCTACAGATTCAGTGCAATCCCTATCAAATGACCAGTGGCATTTTTTTACAGAACTAGTACAAAAAATCTTAAAATCTGTATGGAAACACAAACGACCCCAAATAGCCAAAGCAATATTGAGGGGAAAAAAATGGAACTGGAGCAATCAGACTCCCTGACTTCAGACTATACTACCAAGCTACAGTAATCAAGACAATATGGTACTGGCACAAAAACAGAAATATAGATCAATGGAACAGGTTTGAAAGCCCAGAGATAAACCCACATACCTATGGTCAACTAATCTATGACAAAGGAGGCAAGGGTATACAATGGAGAAAAGACAGTCTCTTAAATAAGTGGTCCTGGAAAACTGGACAACTACATGTAAAAGAATGAAATTAGAACACTCCCTAACACCATACACAAAAATAAACTCAAGGGCTTCCCTGGTGGCGCAGTGGTTGAGAGTCCACCTGCCGATGCAGGGGACACGGGTTCGTGCCCCAGTCCGGGAAGATCCCACATGCCGCGGGGC
>NC_041222.1:63115624-63118295 GCF_002837175.3 Physeter macrocephalus
ACCGCAAAAAAAAAAAAAAAAAAAAAAAACTCAAAATGGATTAAAGACCTAAATGTAAGACCAGACACTATAAAACTCTTAGAGGAAAACATAGGAAGAACACTGACATAAATCACAGCAAGATCTTTTTTGACCTACCTCCTAGAGTAATGGAAATAAAAACAAAAATAAACAAATGGGACCTAATGAAACTTAAAAGCTTTTGCACAACAAAGGAAACTATAAACAAGATGAAAAGACAACTCTCAGAATGGGAGAAAATATTTGCAAACGAATCAATGAACAAAGGATTAATCTCCAAAATATATAAAAAGCTCATGCAGTTCAATATTAAAAAAACAAACAACCCAATCAAAAAATGGGCTAAATAGACACTTCTCCAAAGAAGACATACAGATGGCCAAGAGTCACGTGAAAAGCTGCTCAACATCACTAATTATTAGAGAAATGCAAATCAAAACTACAATGAGGTATCACCCCACACCAGTTAGAATGGACTTCATCAGAAAATCTACAAACAACAAATGCTGGAGAGAACTAAAAAATAGAATTACCATATGACCCAGCAATCCCAATACTGGGCATATACCCAGAGAAAACCATAACTGAAAAAGACATATGCACCCCCAGGTTCACTGCAGCACTGTTTACAATCGCCAGCTCATGGAAGCAACCTAAATGCCCATCAGCAGACAAATGCATAAAGAAAATGTGGTACATAAAAACTAGGAGAACCTGAATAAAGTATAGACTCCATGTGATAATAAATATATCAATATTTGTTCCTTATTTGTGACAAATGTCCCTTACTAAATATAAGATGTTAATAATAGGGGGAAATGGAGGTGAGTTATATGAAAAGTCTCTGTACTATCTTTATAATTTTTCTATAAATATAAACTATTCTAAAATTAAAAGTTTATTAAATAATTTAAATTTTCTAATAAAGAAAATATACCATTTTAAAAATGAAAAGGCAACTTGTAATTTGGGAGAAAATATTTACAATAAACATATCTAACAAAGGATTTTTATCCAGGATATAGAAAGGCCACCTACAAAATCTGTTTATTAAAACAACTCATAGGGCTTCCCTGGTGGCGCAGTGGTTGAGAGTCCACCTGCCGATGCAGGGGACACGGGTTCGTGCCCCAGTCCGGGAAGATCCCACGTGCCGTGGAGCGGCTGGGCCCGTGAGCCATGGCCGCTGAGCCTACGCGTCTGGAGCCTGTGCTCCGCAACGGGAGAGGCCACAACAGGGAGAGGCCCGCGTACCGCAAAAAAACAAACCAAAACAAAAACAAACAAAACTCATGAATGGCTATGAAAGTGTACTGAACATCATTGGTCACTGGGAAATGCAAATGAAAACCACAATGAGATACCATATTACACTAGCCAGATGCCTAAATTTAAAAGACTGACAATATTTAACAAGGATTTAGAGGAAGTGGCATTCGTTTTCTGCTGGAATGTAAAAAGTTATAATCTCTTTGGAAAACTTTACTGAAAAGTTACACATGTATCTCAGATATTCCGCTTCTTGGCATTTACCTGTGAGAATGAAAACATGTCTACCAAGAGATCTTTTTTACAAGAATATCCATGACAGTTATGTTCATAGTAGCTGAAAACTGCAAACAATCCAAAAGGTCATCAACATGAAATGAGTAAATATCATTTCTTTGCATGTAAATTTTATGTAAATGTATAAGGTACAAGAAAGCAGGATTTATCTTTGCTTCCTCACCTCTGTTTCCTGAGGGCAAGCACACAAACTGGCATGTGGACTCTCTCTTTTACATCTTAAAATGAATAAAGTGTTTGTCATTCTAATCTTCACCTTCTGTCTTAAAAACCTAGACTGATTGGGTTTTCATTATAAACGTTCAAAAGAAATTTTGCTTCTAGAAAAATTTAATAGGTAAAAAGAGAATTAACGTAAGATGAACATGTTGTTAAGCATGTAAAGGTAAGCATGTTGTTTTATAGAAATATTTTAAATACCACAAAATGACTGTATAGATGGATTGAGACAATCAATGCATAAATCAAAGAGTAAGTGAATAAATGTAGCATGCTTATCAAAAGAATTATTCCTTTAGTCTGGATTTATTTTTTTCATGTACAGTTGTGATAATACTAAAAAATCATCTATCAAATTTAAGGCAGTGTATTTCACACTGAAAGCAGTCTTTGAAGGGAGTAAACTTTTTTTGTTTTTTTCAGTGAAAGTTCTGGGCTCTTTCCTTACCTGTTTTTAAAAAGGAAATTACCTAAAGGTATAATTTTCATTAGGGTTCACTCTGTGTGTTGTACATTTCATGGGCTTTGACAATGCATCATGACATGTATCCGCCATTATGGTATCATAGCAAAAATGTGGTCCACCTGCTCATCCTCGGCCCGCACCCCAAGCCTTGACAGCCACTGTCTTCACAGGTTTGCCCTTTTCTAGAATGTCATATTGTTGAATCATTTAGTATGTATCCTTTTCGATTGGTATCTTTCACTTAGTAATATTTATTTAAGGTCCCTTCATATCTTTTTCATGGTTTGATAGCTCATATCTTTTAGTGCTGAATAATATTTCATTGTCTGGATGCCTCACAGTTTATTGATCCATTCACCTACAGGAGGACATCTTGGGTGTTTCCAAGTTTTAGCGATT
>NC_041222.1:63118795-63121178 GCF_002837175.3 Physeter macrocephalus
GCCATTATTTTCTAAGAGTACAGGCTCTAGGAGGTGACACTGCCAGCAATTATGGACCTGGGACTGTATGGAGAAGAGAACTAAGATCAAACTCGGGAGAGCCCAGGATTAGAGAGCAGAACCTTACCTTTCATGGCTCCTGCTTTTTTCTTCCTGCTTCTGCGTTGCTGCTGAACGACCAAAAAATGAAAGAGTTTAGAAGCTATTTTGTGCCTTTCTCATACTAAAGAAGCAACAAACATTATTAATGAAAAATGTTTGTGACTTTTTGCATTATTTGAGGTCTCTGTTATTTCCATAATATTCATTTTTAAAGTAGATCCAAGTATTTTCTACTGATCCTTCTTTCTCAAAGAATTTTTACTAATTCCCAGAAAATCTTTCAGAAGTATAATACTCAAGGACTTCCTTGGTGGCACAGTGGTTAAGAATCTGCCTGCCAATGCAGGGGACATGGGTTCAAGCCCTGGTCCGGGAAGATCTCACATGCTGCGGAGCAACTAAGCCTGTGTGCCACAACTACTGAGCCTGTGCTCTAGAGCCCGCGAGCCACAACTACTGAAGCCCGTGCACCTAGAGTCCATGCTTCGTGACAAGAGAAGCCACTGCAATGAGAAGCCTGCACACTGCAAGGAAGAGTAGCCCCCGCTCGCCGCAACGAAGACCCAATGCAGCCAAAAATAAAATGTAAATAAATAAATTTATTTTTTAAAAAAATAAGTATAATACACAGAAATTGCAAGTATCTTCAACATACAGCACAGGGAAATTTCACACACTGAATACATTGTGAAACTAGCACCCAAGTTAAAAGTAATAGATTTTGCCCAGGACGTAGCATGTTTCTTATGTTGCCTTCCAGTTGCTACCTCAGAGCAGCTCTCCTTCTCCCTGAGGGTAGCCACTCTGTGACTCTTAACAGACCTGCTTATTTCTGACAGACACACTTTTATGCCTCTTGTGTATATTTACTCATTGAATCCTGAGAATAATCCTATGAAAAAATACTACTATTGTCCCCATATTAAAAATGAGGAAACTAGGGAGCTTAGTGTTTGTGTTATTTGTCAAGGTCACACTGCTATTAATAGCAGAGCTGGGATCCAGTGCCATGAACCCTGGCTCCTTCTCACAGAGGTTTTGAAAATCCTAGAACTCTCCTTTCACTTGTGCTTGTCTTCCTGTGGCTTTCACTCTAACAGAAACCTTGAAGCTGGAAACCTGCACAGAACCAGAGCAGCTGTGTGGCTGGTCAGTTGGAGGGACTGAAGGTATGTATAAGGGATGAATGGTTCAGTAAAGCAGGACCGGGGAGAAGGTGGGAGGAAGGTGCCAGGATCGGCCAGTCAACACCATATGTCACCAGCTTCCCTCGAGGAGATGACTCCTTACCACAGGTATTTGCACCGACCACTCTTTCCTGGTGGTATAAATCAGGTACACCTATGACATCAGGACTAACTATTCTCCATAATTTCCAGGACTTCCCTCAATTCCATGGAATTCCACCTTTTGACAAGCATTTCCTGAAATGAAAGTGGTAGGACTGTTCTGAAGGACAAAATGGACAAATACTAGTCTGAAATAAATTTACATAGAAAAAAATAAGAATGTAGGTTTCAGAACTTAAAAAACTCAAGAAGTTTTCTTTCATAAGTATTTAATAAATAAAACAAAATGCAAATTTAATGAAATGGAAAGGTGAATATTTTCTAAATTTTAAAACAATGTAAGTATAAATATATTTATATGCAAATATAAAAATAAGATACAGAAATAAATAAATAAATAAACAAATAAACGGAATAAATAAATAACAGGGTAGTCATTGCTTAGGGACTGATGCCCCTGAAGCTGAATAATTTTAACATATACTTGCTTATTACTACTGACAAACTATTAGCTGAATTAATACAATAAATTCTGTGATTAAAATTGAAATAAGAGCCTTCTGAAATGACTAAAGACATGTTCAAGGGTGATAGGGCATCTTAGTCAATGAGAATCATTTCAAGGTGACCCCAGGTCTCCATCCATAATTCTTATCCTTTCTTGCAAGTTGGTTGATGAAGACAAGGCTCTCATGATTTCCACTCTGACAATTTCCCAGGCACAGTCACTGTATTTCTTCTCTTTCAGGTAGAGGTGGATTCCCTGGAAGTACCTCTTCATGGCCAGTGTAGGGCCCGTCACTCCCAGGGCAGATTCTTCATCTCCCATCGCCTGCACCAAGCAGGCGTCCAGGTCCTCCAGCTGCTGATGCAGTCCAGTGTGGAGTTTGTCCAGGAGGGAGGTGTCCCAGGCGGCAGAGGAGCGCTCTGTGTGGAAGAGGCGGAAGATCTGCTGGAGCATCTCGTGGAGGACAGAGGTGGCCTGGGCCTTC
>NC_041222.1:63124904-63133405 GCF_002837175.3 Physeter macrocephalus
GGGAAGATCTCACATGCTGCGGAGCAACTAAGCCTGTGTGCCACAACTACTGAGCCTGTGCTCTAGAGCCCGCGAGCCACAACTACTGAAGCCCGTGCACCTAGAGTCCATGCTTCGTGACAAGAGAAGCCACTGCAATGAGAAGCCTGCACACTGCAAGGAAGAGTAGCCCCCGCTCGCCGCAACGAAGACCCAATGCAGCCAAAAATAAAATGTAAATAAATAAATTTATTTTTTAAAAAAATAAGTATAATACACAGAAATTGCAAGTATCTTCAACATACAGCACAGGGAAATTTCACACACTGAATACATTGTGAAACTAGCACCCAAGTTAAAAGTAATAGATTTTGCCCAGGACGTAGCATGTTTCTTATGTTGCCTTCCAGTTGCTACCTCAGAGCAGCTCTCCTTCTCCCTGAGGGTAGCCACTCTGTGACTCTTAACAGACCTGCTTATTTCTGACAGACACACTTTTATGCCTCTTGTGTATATTTACTCATTGAATCCTGAGAATAATCCTATGAAAAAATACTACTATTGTCCCCATATTAAAAATGAGGAAACTAGGGAGCTTAGTGTTTGTGTTATTTGTCAAGGTCACACTGCTATTAATAGCAGAGCTGGGATCCAGTGCCATGAACCCTGGCTCCTTCTCACAGAGGTTTTGAAAATCCTAGAACTCTCCTTTCACTTGTGCTTGTCTTCCTGTGGCTTTCACTCTAACAGAAACCTTGAAGCTGGAAACCTGCACAGAACCAGAGCAGCTGTGTGGCTGGTCAGTTGGAGGGACTGAAGGTATGTATAAGGGATGAATGGTTCAGTAAAGCAGGACCGGGGAGAAGGTGGGAGGAAGGTGCCAGGATCGGCCAGTCAACACCATATGTCACCAGCTTCCCTCGAGGAGATGACTCCTTACCACAGGTATTTGCACCGACCACTCTTTCCTGGTGGTATAAATCAGGTACACCTATGACATCAGGACTAACTATTCTCCATAATTTCCAGGACTTCCCTCAATTCCATGGAATTCCACCTTTTGACAAGCATTTCCTGAAATGAAAGTGGTAGGACTGTTCTGAAGGACAAAATGGACAAATACTAGTCTGAAATAAATTTACATAGAAAAAAATAAGAATGTAGGTTTCAGAACTTAAAAAACTCAAGAAGTTTTCTTTCATAAGTATTTAATAAATAAAACAAAATGCAAATTTAATGAAATGGAAAGGTGAATATTTTCTAAATTTTAAAACAATGTAAGTATAAATATATTTATATGCAAATATAAAAATAAGATACAGAAATAAATAAATAAATAAACAAATAAACGGAATAAATAAATAACAGGGTAGTCATTGCTTAGGGACTGATGCCCCTGAAGCTGAATAATTTTAACATATACTTGCTTATTACTACTGACAAACTATTAGCTGAATTAATACAATAAATTCTGTGATTAAAATTGAAATAAGAGCCTTCTGAAATGACTAAAGACATGTTCAAGGGTGATAGGGCATCTTAGTCAATGAGAATCATTTCAAGGTGACCCCAGGTCTCCATCCATAATTCTTATCCTTTCTTGCAAGTTGGTTGATGAAGACAAGGCTCTCATGATTTCCACTCTGACAATTTCCCAGGCACAGTCACTGTATTTCTTCTCTTTCAGGTAGAGGTGGATTCCCTGGAAGTACCTCTTCATGGCCAGTGTAGGGCCCGTCACTCCCAGGGCAGATTCTTCATCTCCCATCGCCTGCACCAAGCAGGCGTCCAGGTCCTCCAGCTGCTGATGGAGTCCAGTGTGGAGTTTGTCCAGGAGGGAGGTGTCCCAGGCGGCAGAGGAGCGCTCTGTGTGGAAGAGGCGGAAGATCTGCTGGAGCATCTCGTGGAGGACAGAGGTGGCCTGGGCCTTCAGGAGCTGGCTGCCATCCACCATGTCCTGGGGGAAACCGAAGTCTTTTCTGTCCTTCAGACAGAAGTGAGGGGAGATTCTCCTCATCTGGCCCAGAACCATGAAGTTCTTCCTGCTAATCCGCACGTGGTTCTGAGACAGGTCGCAGCCCAGAGATCCACCAGGGCCGTAGCTGAACACCACCAGGGCGGTCAGTAGAGAGAGCACGAAGGCCATGGGGCAAATGAGGCTGCTGCTGGCCTGGCTGAGACGGGCGTCTGGGGGAACCTTGCAGGTAGGTTCTCTGATGACATCCTTTCTAAGCAAGGCCATTAAATAGGGAACACAGTAATTTTCATTTTCTAAACATTTCTATACACTTTTACTTCCTTTTTTGATTTTCGCTTATGTATTTTCCGTATGGTCTACGAAGATGTCATCATTCTAAACTATTAATTTTGCAAGAAGTTTAATTTTCCTAGTAATTTCAGATGTGCCCATCCAAACGGATATTTATTAATCAAATGAGAAAGGTTTTTGTCTTAAAGTCAGAAGTGACGTAGGTTTGTAAATACACACATTCTATATCTCTTTCATGAATAAATGTTGGTCTTCTCTGTTCCAGGAACAAATTTTTAGCCCTGATCTTAGGTTCCATTTTTACCTCTTACTTTACATAGGAAGGCAAGCTCTCTCAGCTGTATGGTTTCTGTATTTGCTTAGGGATTTACCAGATCACTCTGGCATAAGCTCTTTGAAACAAAAGATGGGTTTTGTTTAGTGTTTGATTTAGAGAAGAGGCTGATTATTATGAGTCCATGAGCTTCTCCCATGTTTCCTTTCCTTCTAGAACATGTTCCTTCATGTCCATGTAGTCATGCTTCAGGGGACCACAAGGTGAGGACTATTATAGATATTGTCCTTTCTTTCCACCATTTTCTTACTGGAGACCTATAGTCCTCCACAGGCTGGACCAATACCCCCACCAGGAATCCTGGTTCTTTTCAGGAGAATATGGGTGTGGAGATCCTAATTCCAAGACAATTGTATTTTCCCAGCAGCACCTCACTCACAAGGGAGAGATCACATCTAGTCACACCCTCTCCTCTAGAGTGACAGAGTCCCCTTCCTAACCTGGACTACCACCCTGAGGGCAGGCTCACCACATCCCGAGGACTGTAAAATCTCTTTGCTGTGGAGGGGCTTGTTTATTTGTTGGGAAAATAATTCATCTTCCAGGACCCTCACCCTTGCCCCTGGAGTGTTTGTGTGAAGGACCCTAGTCCTCATTGGTGACCTTCTCTTCTCCTGACCCATGTCCCCAGGTATCAAAAATGTCAGCAGCCCTCAGATGCTGAGAGCAAAAGTGTGTTTCCTCTAAGCAGGTAGAAGAATTATCCATTTCTAATTACTTCACCTTGAGCAGACACATAATTGTTATTTTGCCAAGTATAAATTTTATTATTGAATGCTTTTACTTAAACTGTTGAACACTTGTGATGCTCAAAGTTTCTGAGCTGGGGACAGGAGATTCAATGATGAAGTTTTCTCTCATTAGATGCTTATGTCACAGAAACCAGTGACCTTCAGTTGTTCAATCAGTTGATGCCACTGGGCTTCTCTATTCCCCTCTGTCTCCCTCTGAGAATGCAGGGCAGTGAGGCCCAGGCTATTACGTTGGGGAGAAATAACCTTCCTTCCTTTATTTGTGTGTAATTTTTCATCTAAAATTTTGTAACTTATTTTCCATTAGTAGCTAATTGGACAAGATTTGTCTTGCTGCTCCTGCATTTAGTTAGTTCTAATTCATGATGAGATAAGAACAATAAAGGAAAGTAAAGAAAGGCAAAGGGGCTCCAGTCTCTATCATTTTCAAACTTTAGATTTTTTGTTTATCACTGCAACTGTCCTAAAAAGTAAAATTCGACAGCTGTCTAGTGGGCAAAAAGAAAACAAATGTGAGTCTGAATGTCATGAATGTGAAAGAAGGGAAGTGATTTTCCCCTGACACAATGACAGATTCTAAGTTAGCAAACTTCAGTGCAGCACAGTTGGGGCCAAGGCTATGTCAGAGGAGAAGGATGAGGCCAATGTGAAAAACAGAAAGACAGGAACATGGTTGCTTCTGCCAGAAGCAGAAGGAAGAAGTCACACCCACCAGCTCACAAGTGACTGGCAACCAGAACCCCAGTTGCTAGAACACTAACCCTGTCTGGGAGGATCTGCAAGATCAGTCTTGCTGAGCATCTGTCTAGGTGATAAATCCATTCAGGCAATGAGAAGCTACTTTAAGGAAAATAGAATTAAAGGAAGGGAATTAGATGATTCCAAAAGATCCTGATCTTATCTGGTTAATAGTAATCGTGATATTAAAAAGTAATAACTGAATTTTATTGCTTGCTACTAATGGACCAGCCACTTTCTAAGTTCTTTAAAATTTAGGGACTTCCCTGGCAGTCCAGTAGTTAAGACACCGAGCTTCCACTTCAGGGGGCACGGGTTCGATCCCTGGTCGGGGAACTAAGATCTCGCATGCCCCATGGCACAGCCAAAAAATAGAAAAAAAAATTAACTCAACCCTCTGAATAACCCAATTTGGATCAAACTCACTTATACAACTGGAGAGAAATATAAATCTGGACGAATGAACTGTTCCAAATGTACCAAAGATACAAGGGCAAACCTTAGGGTGTTTACAATGATTTGTCTGAAAGCGCCCCATTAAAGAAAGTGAAGGCTGCACATGAACATGATATTTAGGAACCAACGAAATAAGCAGACAGAGGACAGTGAGATGACAAAGGACCCTTATTCCACTTAAGATGCCAAAGGGATACTGTCTATGGTTTTGTAGGGCTACATGGGGTGTGGTCTGAGTCAACTGAACTGACTTTAAGTTCTAATCAAAATAGACAAAATCACTATTAAGTAGTTAGAAGGGAATAGATTTTTCTGCCTATTAAAAAAACAACAACAACAAAAAAGGAAGTTTTCTACTGGCCTAGTGGTTACGATCTGGCACTCTCACTGCTGTGGCCCGAATTCAATCCCTGATGGGGGAACTGAGATCACATAAGCCACGCAGCGCCAAGTCTAAGATTTCGTGAGTGATTTCTTCAATGAAATATAGTAAAATAACTTTATTAACCCTAGAAGAGCTGACCCCTGGAATCTATGTATTTTTAATGCTTGAGTTTTCTTGTGAGTTTAAGGGAAAAAAAAGCACCTAACAGTTTCTAGCCACGTGAGCTCTGATGTTTCTCCTTCAGGATGACAACTAAAAAGTCACTCATCATCTGGTTCTACAAGAATAAAGTCATTAGCCATAGCAGTCCCTTACCCCAACATGCCCTGACAGGAGTTCAGGGTGGAGATCAGGAATGGGGCACTCTCTGCTCTGGGAAAACTGACAGAATAGGCCTGCAGATAGTTAGATAATTTCCTGTGAAAATTCTATGAATTCAATTTTTTGCAACTTCTCATACTTAGAAAAGCACTAAAATCATTAATAGTGACAAATGCTCCTCATGACTTGCAGCAACCTTCTACCAAGATCTGTCCTTGATTGCACGTATCCCCTTCACCACAATCACGTATATACTGATGTCCCCATTATGTCCTAGGAGCAGTTCATCAGAGCTGACTGAGAGGCTGTCCTCCAGGTTATGGTCCTCAGTAAGTCCTCCCAAAAAACTGAACTCCCAGCTCTTATGTTGTCGTTTGTTTCCAGTCAACAAGGACCTCACTGATTTCCTAGGAGACCTCCTCAGGTCAGCCTGCTGTTCTCATTCTCAACGAAGACACCTCCATTTCTCACCTACAGTTTAGGCTGGACATATGTTTGTCTACTGATAGAGTCCAGGGAAGAATCTCTACTCTTTATTGTTCCAACTGTTGGTTAAGATGTGGATACCAAAGAGGCCTTATGTATGACCAAGACGGAAGAGCATATGCGCTTCCTAGACAGAAGCAGTGAAGGTTTTTAATGCGCTCCTTAGCAGGGAGAGTCTGGCTTGAACTCCAGAGTCACCCTCATGGCCTTGTATAGTTGTCTTTATTTAAATTTCTAGCCTCAGCCCATTAAAACATCATAAGATAATACTGAAGAATTGAAATAAAAATATTATTTAAAAAATCATTTGTTAGTAAAATGATATTTTTAGCAGTAATATAGGAATGGTTTCTGCTTGTTTTAGGGCCCTAATCCTTAGGAAGGTTTCCAAACCTCTAAATGTACTTTAAATGTCCTTCTGACTGTAGAAGTACCTACTCAGTGCTGTATGCACCAACTGGAAAGAACAGAAAGATGATTGATCCATCAGTGTCCTCTTTCCAAATTGCCTAAATTAAATAAGTGAATTTCCACTTAGCTCTTTGTTGCTTTTAGAAATTGTGACCTTCCAGTGTGCATGTTACTGATACCTGCCCTGCTGGAAAGGCTCTACCCCAGTTGTTGCTAAATATATTGAAATCCCTGCCTGTGTCCCTTCTATTCAAGCATGTTTTATTTTGTTTGTCTTTCAAAGGGGCAAAGACATCATGATGGAATGTAAGAAATTCCTTGGATTGCATTGTCCGCAGGAATATCCTTCCCTGCTCTGTGATAACTTGCTGGGTCCTAAGGACGAAACAAGTTTGCAGCTGGCACTGAGGTAACCCTCGTCCCTTCCAAGACTCTGCAGGCTGCTGTGGTATCAGTGCTGGGGACACTGCTAGTGGCCACGTCCTTCTGGGAGAACTCTGTGCTATCGCATGCACCTCAATCTTTTTTCCTCTGAAAAAGAATGTTCTGGAGAAACACTTGCCTCAGTGCAGCTCATCTGTGTTCTTCCATGTCCTGAGGACCTGCCGCTGTTCCAGCGAACGCTTTAAATATCTCTGTTCTCCTTCCAAGTTCTCAAGCTGCTGCTGCCTTTCAACTCCATGTTTCCTGCGCTTTGGGCTTTTTGAGAAAATAAGAGTCCTGAACCAGGTGAGTTCCTCCTAGTGCAGTCAGCATGTGGAAGTGTGCAAATAGAGGCACAGGTGAGCTCCTGGATTCTCCACCATTGTTCAGTGTTGGGCAGGGTGCCATCTATTTACTGTGTTTCTCTGGGAGCCTGGACAGTGTGAACCTGCAGTGCTTGGCAGGCGGAGAGGGTGGAGTCATATGAGAGTTTCTGACAAACCTAGAACTTTCACTCAGCTTCTGCTTTCCATTGGTGGTTTTGTAGTCTTAAGGGGAAATTGACAGCCAGAAACCCTAATGGAGAAGGAAACAGCTGTATGAATGGGCAGTACAGCTTAATGCAGAGTGAATGGGGAAAGTACACTATGGATTTCTACACTGGGAGGAGCTGAATGATTGTGATATTTTAGTGAAAGAATGGGATCCAGGAAAACAGAGAGGCAGGGGAATTGTGCCATGTATCAGAATCAGCAGATAGATATATGGTATATTATATATGGTATATTTTATATGTAGCATATTTTATACTATGTATTCATATATATGTACCATATATTATATTATTGTATATAAAATTACATACAATTGATGACACTTTCTCCCAGTTCCGTTTTTTAGACTGTCATTATTTTGCAGTCAGTGACAGAGAGAGGGGGAGGAGAATTCATTATTCCCATTTAGACCTATATGAAAAATATAGGAAACAGCACACTACCTGTTTAGCCCTCACTCTGTGGATGATACTCTGCTGAGTGTTCTTAAATATTCTGGTTGGTCTAATATTCAATACAACTCTAGGAATATTTTCCCTACTTTATATTTGAGGAAACTGAGGCTCAGGGAAGTTAAGTGATTCCCCAGCATCACACATGTGTCCTGGCAGAATCTAGACTCAATGCAGAAACCCATATCACATATAAATAATTATTTAACTTCCATCCTCTGTAATTCTCAAGCCCTTTGTTTTCTTCTTTGGTGCTTTCTGAAGATCATTTTTCCGTGGTTGACTCCTAAGTGCATTGGCTACTCCACCTTTGTACCCTCTTCAGACTCTCCTTCTCTTTCTCAGTCTTAAAAGTTGAAGGTCCTCATGAGCTTTCGGTCATCATCTCGTTCTACACTCTACTCCTAAGGAACGACATCCACATATGCTGCTTCCAATGGGAAGTCTGTCTTTAGATGTTTCTTTGCCACTTTATAGAGTCCATCTGCTTTCTCCCCTTCTTGAGATGCTTCATTCCAGATTCTAATGAGAGTATCCCCTTTTCCCTATCTCCCATTGTAATAGGAAACTTAATTGAAATAATTTAGCATGATTACTGTTTTTATATCTTTTATCTCTTCCAAACTGAACTCTCCAGAAGAATAGGTTTGGCATTTTCTTTTTTCACCTCTGTATTCTCAGAACTATCATATATCCGATATAGAAATATGAAGTTTTAAAATATAACCTGGGACTTCCCTCCTGGTGCACTGGTTAAGAATCCACCTGCCATTGCAGGGGACACAGGTTCGATCCCTGGTCCAGGAAGATCCCGCATGCCGCGGAGCAACTAAGCCCGTGGGCCACAACTACTGAGCCTGCGCTCTAGAGCCCACGAGCCACAACTACTGAGCTCATGTGCCACAACTACTGAGCCCACGTGCCACAACTACTGAAACCCA
>NC_041222.1:63133475-63140589 GCF_002837175.3 Physeter macrocephalus
CCGCGCATCACAATGAAGAGTAGCCCCTGCTCGCCACAACTAGAGAAAGCCTGCGCACAGCAACAAAGACCCAGCACGGAGAAAAATAAATAAAATTTAAAAAAAAAAGTAAAATATAAACCACTGAAATGAATGATGAGAATAATGAGTAGAATTTATCATCCATGTTTCAGTATGCCTTGCAAATTAAAGCTACTTCTTTTTGTAAGAATAAAAAAATCCAAGATGTCATCTGGGGGAGAGTTTCATAAATTAAACAAGAAAATAATTTGAAACAATATAGAGGTAAGCATATTTTATTATATTGAATACACTATAAAGTTGAACATGATATTATATGAACAAAACTATTTTAAATACCATACATAGTATGACTGAGATAAAGTAGAAGAATAAATAGATGACTACATTAGAGCTCTTTGCACTTTAATCACTATCATTTTGACTCCTGGTCTGATCATTTCTAAATCTCTACTGTATATGAGTCTAGTTCTGATACTTGCTCTGTCTCTTCAAACTGTGTTTTTCACCTTTTAGTATGGTAAGTTTCTGTTGAAAGTTGAACATGATGTATGGGGTAAAAGGAACTGAGGTAAATTGGCCTTTAGGGTGAGGATTTACATTTATCTTGCTAGGAGGTTGACTGTTGTTTACTTCTAGTCCTGGGCTCTGTTTCTGCCCTCTTTATTTTCCATATCAGCCAAGCTGGCTTATCCTTTGGGATTGGTCTTCTTGAAAATAGATTTATTAGACCTGTTTGACAAGTAACCACCATAGGTGACAGGTCTATATCTTGTTCACCATTTTATCATTAGTACAGAGTTCATAATAATTACTCCAAATAATTATTAACAAATAGTATTCTTAGATTTTCCATTAGACCTCCCATCAGAAGCTTCTACTGACCTCGCATCAGAACCTTATATTGAAGTAATTATTAAGCATCATTAGATGATTCAGTACATTTCTACTGAGCCTCTTGGTTCATCATTCTCCATCTCACAGAGAAGACATAGGGTGGTGAAAATGTAGGGCATAGGATGCTAGATAAAATTAGCCTTCTCTTCTTTCCTGGTGTCAGAGTCTTTGTAATGTTATACGTTCTTTTTCATTTAGTATTTTTCTGGGCAGGGGTTGTCTTGCTACTACTGAATTACTTTCTTTATCATCTTGAGTTGAGTAGCTTAAGAGGGAAGTAAAAATGGAAACATAAAGGACCCATACCATGATTTTCCATAATGTTCTATACATCATTGATTTGCTTCTCCATTCAACTTTCTTGGAAAGCTGTCCTTGCATTTGATGTACTGAGGTAAAAGGAAAACAAATGCAAATCTGACTGTAATGAGAGTGAAAGTAGTAAAGTGACTCCCCAGGTGAAATAATGACAAGGGAAGTTCTTCTCTTGTTACCCTTCCACTTGGGTTCTGCTGATTAATTTCAGCAAATCAGCTCTCACTAAGGTCAGTTCTATCTGTTTCCCTTGTAGTGGATGGTTTCAAGCGCAGAGCAGCTTACTGACATTCAACATCACATTCATCAAAATAATGATACATTATCACTGTAAGTGATTAAATGTCAGGATTTAAAGTAAATCAAATCTTGAACATTGATATGAGTTTTCAATACATCAAATCCATGAAATCTCTTCAGAAGCAAAAAATATTTCAAAAAGGGAAAACAATGCAGAGAAAAAAATAATCCACATCCATTCTAGGTTCCACTCTATGTCTCTCCTCCAATACAGATGGCAAATATCTCAAACCTATTTTCTGTATATATTGTCATTCCCTTCTCTTATTCATCCTTCCACCTTCTCCACTATGGTTTCTGCTGATTAATTCTACCAAACAAGCTCTCACTAAGTGGCCAATGCCATCTGTTTTCCCAATGTAGGAGCACTTTCCATCTACGTTTTCATGAATGCATTGAATCTTCTAAGCAGTTTCAGTCTTTCAAACATGGTCTTCTCACCATTCTCTCTTGTCTGTTAACATATGGCCATTCCCCTTGCTTTCCTTTTTGGCGTTCCCTCCCTTTTAACGTTAAGGTCATAGGATTCAATTTTCAGTCCTTTTCTCATTTGATACTCTCCTCCTATTTGATCACTTCTTCTGTTCCATGCTTTACACTTCATGGAATTGCTTATAAATTGCCATCTCCAGTATCCAATGGACATTTGCACTGAAATGTCTACTAGTTAACTATAGGTAATATCTACTGCTTTAATTTCTATATCCTCGCATGACATGATCCACCTTCTGCTGGGGGAATTCCATTTTCCCACCTTCTCACTGTAGCACTAAATTTAACTGATATTAATTTCTACTACAAATTAGTACTATTTTTAAAATAATTAAATTTAATTGTGAATTAACTGATTTAAAAAAATATATTTATTTATTTATTTGGCTGTGCCAGGTCTTAGTTGCGGCACATGGGATCTTCATTGCTGTGTGCAGGATCTTCATTGCGGCATTCGGGATCTTTGGTTGCAGCATTCAGGATTTTTTAGTTGCTTGCGGCATGTGAGCTCTTAGTTGCAGCATGCAGGATCTAGTTCCCTGACCAGGGATGGAATCCGGGCCCCCTGTATTGGGAGAGCAGAGTCTTAAACACTGGACCTCCAAGGAAGTCCGTATTAACTGATTATTGTTTTTAGGTTACTTTCCTTTAAAAAAAAAATCAAAGTTACCCAAAGCAGAATTGGATTAGTTATGTTCACCTCTAGGTCCTGAGGGCAACACACGACCTGGCTGGAAGAAGTCTATTTTTATTTTTAATGTGAAAATTGTAATGCTGGGTCAAGGAATTGTAACATACATTCTTTAATCACTTTGCACATTCAGGCTTGGTGTTTCTTTTTTAAAGAAAAACAAAACAGGAAGTTTTCTATAGTAAGAATTTAATGAATGAAGAAAAATGATAAACTGACTAAATACAAAGTATGTATTTTTACTTTTAACCACAATGTATACATGCACATAATATTATATGAACAAAAATAATTTAAATATAAATAGTGAAATAAGTATTAAATAGGTAAATAAATAAGTAGATAAGTAAATAGATAGATCAGCATGGGCATCTGTGATGGACTAGTGCCTGTAGAGTAGAATATCATGTTGCTTAATATTCCTGAAAACATTTGACAAATTAATTCAATTCAGGGCATGATGACAGCAGAAATGAGTCTTTGACATGGCAACACAGGTGGAAGTGTGGTCTTGTTAGTGAGAATCATTTCCGTGTTGAAGCAGGTGTGTGTCATTCCTTCCTCCTGAGTCTTTCTTGCAAGTTTGTTGATGAAGAGAAGGATCTCATGACTTCTGCTCTGACAATCTCCCAGGCACAAGGGCTGTATTTCTTCTCTTGCAGATAGACAGTGATTCCGTGGAAGTATTTCCTCACAGCCAGGATGGAGTCCTCCTTCAGCAGGGGAGTCCCTTCCAGCCCCGCCTCCTGCATCAGACAGGCTTGCAGGTCAGTGAGCTGCTGAAAAAGTGCAGTGCAGAACTTGTCCAGGAGGGTCTCATCCCAGGCGGCAGCCGAGCCCTCCGTGCTGAAGAGCTGGAAGGTCTGCTGGATCATCTCATGGACGACAGCGATGGCTTGAGCCTTCTGGAACTGGCTGCCACCAAACGCCTCCTGGGGGAATCCAAAGTCCTTTCTGTCCTTCAGGCAGGAGAAGGGGGAGATTCTCCTCATTTGTTGCAGGAGCATCAGGGCCCTCGTGTTAGGCAGGCTGTGGGTCTGAGGCAGGTCGCAGCCCAGAGAGCACGTGGAGTTGCAGCTGAGCAGCACCAGGGCCAGGAGTAAGGACACGGTTGGGGCCATCAGGGACCCTGCAGGTGCTGCTGGCCTGGCTGAGGTGAGGACTCTGAGAACCCTGCTCTCTAGGTTCTCTGAAGGCCTTCCTTCAGGCCTGGGTCTTAAATAAGAATGTATTCATTTCCATTTTCTGAATATTTCTTGTTACTTTCTACTTCTGTTTTTGCTTTTCATTTGCACTCTCCAAATGGGTTAGGGCAGTGTTTTGCAAATTTTTTTTTCCATTATTTCCTCTGCCCTTGCCCACAGAGCCTTCTTAGATAGTTTTTCCTAATTGCCCCCCCAACATGAAATTTTGATAACACATATGTCCTGTGTATGTATTTATGTACTCCATGGATATCTGTACTCTGTACATATAAAAAGTGCAAAGCTTACTCTTTGTATTCACTGCAGGGTTACAAATGACAAAAAATTTTAAAGCTATTGAATTTTTTTTTTTTTTTTTTTTTTTTGCGGTACGCGGGCCTCTCACTGTTGTGGCCTCTCCCGTTGTGGAGCACAGGCTCTGGACGCATAGGCTCAGCGGCCATCGCTCACGAGCACAGCCGCTCCGTGGCATGTGGGATCTTCCCGGACCGGGGCACGAACCCGCGTCCCCTGCATCGGCAGGCAGACTCTTAACCACTGCACCACCAGGGAAGCCCAAAGCTATTGAATTTTTAAAAAAATTTTATTGGAGTAGAGTTGGTTTAAAGTGTTGTGTTAGTTTCAGGTGTACAGCAAAGTGAAGCAGTTATAATATACATATATCCACTCTTTTTCAGATTCTTTTCCCATATAGATAATTATAGAGTATTGAGTAGAGTTCCCTGTGCTACAAAGTAGATCCTTATTATTTATCTGTTTTGTGTATAGTAGTGTGTATATGTCAATCCCAATCTCCCAGTTTATCCCTCCCCCCACTTACCCCCTGGTAACCATAAGTTTGTTTTCTATATCTGTCACTCTATTTCTGTTTTGTAGATAAGTTCATTTGTACCCTTTTTTTAGATTCCACGTATAAGCGATATCATATGATATTTGTCTTTCTCTGTCTGACTTATTTCACTCAGTATGACCATCTCTGGGTCCATCCATGTTGCTGCAAATGGCATTATTTGGTTCTTTTTTATAGCTAAATAATATTCCATTATATATATGTACTACATCTTCTTTATCCATTCCTCTGTCAATGGACATTTACGTTGCTTCCATGTCCTGACTATTGTAAATAGTGCTGCAATGAACATTGGGGTGCATGTATCTTTTCTTCCCTTTTTTCTCTATTTTTTATTACTTTTTATTGGAGTATAGTTGCTTTACCATGTTGTGTTAGTTTCTGCTGTACAGCAAAGTGAATCGGTTATATGTATACATATATCCTCTCTTTTTTGGGTATCCTTCCCATTTAGGTCACCACAGATCATTGAGTAGAGTTCCCTGTGCTATACAGTAGGTTCTCATTAGTTATCTATTTTATACATAGTAGTGTATATATATCCATCCCAATCTCCCAATTCATCCTACCCCTCTTTCCCCCCCTTGGTATCCATAAGTTTGTTCTCTGCATCTGTGTCTCTATTTCTGCTTTACAAATAAGTTCGTTTGTACCATTTTTCTAGATCCACGTATGAGCGATATTATACGATATTTGTTTTTTTCTTTCTGACTTACTTCACTCTGTATGACAGTCTCTAGGTCCATCCACATCTCTGCCAATGGCACAATTTTGTTCCTTTTTATGGCTAATATTCCACTGTATATATGTACCACATCTTCTTTATCCATTCATCTGTTGATGGACGTTTAGGTTGCTTCCAGGTCCTGGCTGTTGTAATAGTGCTGCTGTGAGCATTGGGGTGCATGTGTCTTTTTGAATTATGGTTTTCTTCGGGTATATGCCCAGGAGTGGGATTTCTGGGTCATATGGTAGTTCTATTTTTAGGGTTTTAAAAAAATTATTTATTTATTTGGGTGAGCCGAGTCTTAGTTGCAGCATGCGGGATCTTTTTGTTGCGGCATGCAGGCTCTTAGTTGTGGCATGCAGGATCTAGTTCCCTGACCAGGGATTGAACCCCGGCCACCTGCATTGGGAGCGTGGAGTCTTAACTGCTGGATCACCAGGGAAGTCCCTATTTTTAGTTTTTTAAGGAACTTCCATACTGTTCTCCATAGTGGCTGTATCAATTTACATTCCCACCAACAGTGCAAGAGGGTTCCCTTTTCTCCACACCCTCTCCAGCATTTATTGTAGGTTTTTTGATGATGGCCATTCTGACCAGTGTGAAGTGATACTTCATTGTAGTTTTGATTTGTATTTCTCTAATAATTAGTGATGCTGAGCATCATGTGCTCTTTGGCCGTCTGCATATCTTCTTTGGAGAAATATCTATTTAGATATTCTGCCCATTTTTTTAAAGCTTTTTTAAAATATAAATTTATTTAATTAATTTATTTTTTGGCTGTGTTGGGTCTTTGTTGCTGTGCGCTGGCTTTCTCTAGTTGCAGTGAGCGGGGGCTGTTCTTCGTTGTGGTGCGTGGGCTTCTCATTGCAGTGGTTTCTCTTGTTGTGGAGCATGGGATCTAGGCGCACAGGCTTCCGTAGTTGTGGCACGCAGGCTCAGTAGTTGTGGCTCACGGGCTTAGTTGCTCCGCGACATGTGGGATCTTCCAGGACCAGGGATTGAACCCATGTCCCCTGCTTTGGCAGGCACATTCTTAGCCACTGCACCACCAGGGAAGTTCCTTCCACCCATTTTTTGATTGGGTTGTTTGTTTTTTTGATATTGAGCTGCATGAGCTGTTTGTATATTTTGGAGATTAATCCCTTGTCAGTTGCCTCGTTCGCAAATATTTTCTCCAATTCTGAGGGTGGTCTTTTCATTTCGTTTATGATTTCCTTTGCTGTGTAAAAGCTTTTAAGTTTAATTAGGTCCCATTTGTTTATTTCTGTTTTTATTTCCATTTTTCTAGGAGGTGGGTCAAAAAGGATCTTGCTGTGATTTATGTCAAAGAGTGGTCTGCCTGTATTTTCTTCTAAGAGTTTTATAGTGTCCAGTCTTACACTTAGGTCTCTAATCCATTTTGAGTTTATTTTTGTGTATGGTGTTAGGGAGTGTTCTAATCTCATTCTTTTACATGTAGCTGTCCAGTTTTCCCAGCACCACTTATTAAAGAGACTGTCTTTTCTCCATTGTATATTCTTGCCTCCTTTGTCATAGATTAGGTGACCACAGGTGCATGGGTTTAACTCTGGACTTTCTATCCTGTTCCATTGATCTATATTTCTGTTTTTGTGCCA
>NC_041222.1:63141944-63149589 GCF_002837175.3 Physeter macrocephalus
TTTTTTAAGGAACTTCCATACTGTTCTCCATAGTGGCTGTATCAATTTACATTCCCACCAACAGTGCAAGAGGGTTCCCTTTTCTCCACACCCTCTCCAGCATTTATTGTAGGTTTTTTGATGATGGCCATTCTGACCAGTGTGAAGTGATACTTCATTGTAGTTTTGATTTGTATTTCTCTAATAATTAGTGATGCTGAGCATCATGTGCTCTTTGGCCGTCTGCATATCTTCTTTGGAGAAATATCTATTTAGATATTCTGCCCATTTTTTTAAAGCTTTTTTAAAATATAAATTTATTTAATTAATTTATTTTTTGGCTGTGTTGGGTCTTTGTTGCTGTGCGCTGGCTTTCTCTAGTTGCAGTGAGCGGGGGCTGTTCTTCGTTGTGGTGCGTGGGCTTCTCATTGCAGTGGTTTCTCTTGTTGTGGAGCATGGGATCTAGGCGCACAGGCTTCCGTAGTTGTGGCACGCAGGCTCAGTAGTTGTGGCTCACGGGCTTAGTTGCTCCGCGACATGTGGGATCTTCCAGGACCAGGGATTGAACCCATGTCCCCTGCTTTGGCAGGCACATTCTTAGCCACTGCACCACCAGGGAAGTTCCTTCCACCCATTTTTTGATTGGGTTGTTTGTTTTTTTGATATTGAGCTGCATGAGCTGTTTGTATATTTTGGAGATTAATCCCTTGTCAGTTGCCTCGTTCGCAAATATTTTCTCCAATTCTGAGGGTGGTCTTTTCATTTCGTTTATGATTTCCTTTGCTGTGTAAAAGCTTTTAAGTTTAATTAGGTCCCATTTGTTTATTTCTGTTTTTATTTCCATTTTTCTAGGAGGTGGGTCAAAAAGGATCTTGCTGTGATTTATGTCAAAGAGTGGTCTGCCTGTATTTTCTTCTAAGAGTTTTATAGTGTCCAGTCTTACACTTAGGTCTCTATAGCTTTTCATGGTCTTTTGTGTTTCCATTTAAATTGTAAAATTTTTTGTTCTAACTCTGTGATAAATGCCATTGGTAATTTGTTAGGGATTGCATTGAACCTGTAGATTGCTTTGGGTAGTATAGTCATTATCACAATATTGATTCTTCCAAACCAAGAACATGGTATCAATACATATCTCCATCTGTTTGTGTCATCTTTATTTATTTATTTATTTATTTATTTATTTATTTATTTATTTATTTATTTATTTATTTATTTATTTATTTATTTATTTATTTATTTATTTATTTATTTATTTATTTATTTATTTATTTATTTATTTATTTATTTATTTATTTATTTATTTATTTATTTATTTATTTATTTATTTATTTATTTATTTATTTATTTATTTATTTATTTATTTATTTATTTATTTATTTATTTATTTATTTATTTATTTATTTATTTATTTATTTATTTATTTATTTATTTATTTATTTTTGGCTGCATTGGGTCTTTGTTGCTGCACGCAGGTTTTTTGTAGTTGTGGCGAGCAGGGGCTACTCTTCAGTGCATTGTGTGGGCTTCTCATTGCGGTGGCTTCTCTCACTGCAGAGCACGGGCTCTAGGCACACGGGCTTCAGTTGTTGTGGCATGCGGGCTCAGTAGTTGTGGTGCATGGGCTTAGTTGCTCCACGGCATGTGGGATCTTCCCAGAACAGGGCTGGAACCCATGTCCCCTGCATTGGTAGGCAGATTCTTAAGTAGTGCACCACCAGGGAAGTCCTGTTTGTGTCATCTTTGATTTCTTTCATCAGTGTCTTATAGTTTTCTGAGTACAAATCTTCTGCCTCCTTAGGTAGGTTTATTCCTAGGTGTTTTATTGTTTTTGATCTGAAGGTAAATGGGATTGTTTTCTTGATTTCTCTTTCTGATCTTTCATTGTTAGTGTATAGGAATGCAAGAGATTTCTGTGTATTAAGTTTGTATTCTGCAACTTTACCAAATTCATTGATGAGCTCTAGTAGTTTTCTAGTAGCATCTTTAGGATTTTCTCGGTATAGTATCATGTCATCTGCAAACAGTGACAGTTTTACTTCTTTTCCAATTTGGATTCCTTTTATTTCTTTTTCTTCTCTGATTGCTGTGGCTAGGACTTCCAAGGTTTTGTTGAATAATAGTGCTGTGAGTGGACATCCTTGTCTTGTTCCTGATCTTCGAGGAAATGCTTTCAGTTTTTCACCATTGAGAATGATGTTTGCTGTGGGTTTGTTGTATATGGTCTTTATTATGTTGAGGCAGGTTCCTTCTATGCCCACTTTCTGGAGAGTTTTCTTCATAAATGGGTGTTGAATTTTGTCAAAAGATTTTTCTGTATCTATTGAGATGATCATATGGTTTTTATTCTTCAGTTTGTTGATGTGGTGTATCACACTGATTGATAAGCTATTGAGTTTTAATTTAACTTTACAACTAAGTTTTCAGAGTGACTTTTAATTACTGTATTTACTTATATAAGCAGGAATGTAGCAAAGTACATATTCAAATAAAATTTATAAACTTTATAGTACTACCAAGGTATAGATATACTTAAAAATCATTCAAAACTGCTCAAAATCATTGAAACTTTTAAATTATTTTCTTAATATTTATTTTTAGGTACTTAGCTTTTAATTTTGCTTCATATCATAATTTTTTTCAGAAAATAATTTTTAATTTCACTGCTGCTAGATACTCATCTAGATATTGTAAACATTTTTTTCTGTTAAGCACTTGCCATAATTATGGATGTGTTGAACAACTTCAGTAGAATTAAATGATAAAATATAACCTTTTTTGTATTTAATATACAAATACAATTTTCTATTTGTATTTAATTCCCATAGCACAAATCATACTGAGACTCAAACATAAGCAACATCCACAAGACAGCCAATGGGAGCTCAGAAGTAAGTAAAGGCCACGTCTCACAATATTACTTTGAGATCAAGCAAATGATGGAGAGAAAGTCCTCCAATGAGCCATCAAGTCACCATAGTGTGGAGCACTGATCGTGTATGCAGTTTGTTTATCCTCCATGAACTCAGTGCCAATGCTTCTTGAATGTATGATACACAAGAAAACCCAAAGACAAAAATGAATACTAAGGAATAAGATTTTGTTGTATAGGGTTAAGCTTTGGAGTGCCACAGCATTGTAATAGCAAAATTTGTCATACTCCTAAAAACTAATGTTTGCACCCATGGAAGCAGTTATCATCCCCAATGAGAATGCATGATTTAGCAGTCATCATCAATTTGAATCTTTCTCTCCATTTTTGCATTAAATTTCAAATTTCCTTAAGGACTTTCAGAGGTGCCAATCCAAGTCTATCCTTTTCAAACAAAAGGAAACCATCTTCATAATTAATTTAGAACTGAATAAATATTGATTATGTTGTGGAAAGAATTAACTTTCAGCTCCAATCTTTAATACTTTTTATTTTGCAGTGGAAGTTATGTTGCTTCAGCCCTCTACATTCCCATCTTCAAACAATAGGTATGTGACTATCTTTGGCAAATCAGCTCTGTAGTAACTGGACTCTGTCTTATTCTCTGTGGTATCACCGGCACCAGGCCCAGTGTAATCACTCAACAAGTAATTTTAACTAAAGCAATTTCTTAGATTTTCTCCTCCTACTGGAAGGCATTTGCAAATGACCAAGGTATTTTGCTTCATCAGGGCCATATTTGCTGGGATTATAATCGAAATGACTAATATTTCCACTCTTCCCTTACTGGTATCAGTCATGCCTACTGAGTTTATTGCTAAAACCACTAGGATTATGTTTCCTTTAAGGTGCATATGGCTCTGGGGATTCAAGTTGCAGCACAATTTTCAGCCTTTGCCTGGCATTGTATTAAACTCATGAGGATGGCCTCATCTCTAATTTGCCCTCTACTAGGTTATAATAGAAAAGAACTAGCCTGGTGTCATATACAGAGCCACCTATGTGAACTCATACTCTCCCTGAATCTCACAGCTCACAGTAACCAGACACATATTACTCCTTAGTGGATCTTCATTGATGTGGCAATTACTACATTTCTTCTGAGAATCTTTGGAGACTCTTCACAAAGAATGATGAATGATTTGTTGCATCCTGTATCTTCGTTCTGTTCCATGGGAGAGTGGGCTCCTTTCAGTCTGATTTCCAAAATTTGGCCAGTAATAATTAAAGCATGACTTCAGGTCCAAAACCATGAGTTTGGATTCTGAGTCCTTGGTCTGCTCTTTTTTCCTGCTAACCTGCCCTTTCATCTTTATTTACTCAGCATGAATATATTCTTATTTCTAAATGACAGGCGTGTAGCCTTTAAAGACCTTTATGTTCTTAAGGTTTGGTACCCCACAAGATTCATTAAAGTCCTAATCCCCAAAGTGATGGTGTTAGGTGGTGGGCCCTTTGGGAGGTGATTAGGTCATGAAGATGGAGGCCTCACAATTGGAATTAGTGCATTTTTAAAAGAGGTCTCAGATAAATCCCCCAGTCTCTGCCAAGGAGAAGTGGACAGTGTGTGACCTGGAAACAGGTTTTCAGCAGAACTGGACTACACTGACACCCAGATCTTGGATTTCCAGACTCTGGAACTGTGAGTAATTTCTGCTCTTTATAAACTACCCAGTCTATGCTATTTTGTTGAAGATGCCCAAATAGCAAGACATGTCCTGACCTGTTGTATCCTCAGAATACCTTCCAGGAGTGTGTAAAATACCTAAAGGGAGAGACACCATCTTACCCAACCGCGTTTCCTAGACAGCTAGTCCAGTCCCTATCATTTCAGGAGCTCAATCATATATTTGATAGATATATTTGATAGATATGATGTGAGAGGACAATAATCTACAGATACTTTAAAATTCTTTGTGGTTCTACAAGGGAAGTTACAATGGAATATTGTGTGAGGTATTTTTTAAAAGACTTTGCAGCACTATCTTCTTCAAGTTCGCATTTTCAGTATTTAGAAGATAAGAATGAGAATCACGGGCCTGGACATAAATGGAAGACCCACTCTCCACTTTTAGTTCAGTCATCCTCAAGTACTTGCAAGGAGCTACGTGGCCCTACTTTTCTTGTCTCCCTCAGGCAAAAAGGAAACAACTTGTGTCTACACTTGTAGATATTTTCCTTGTTAGTCTATGCCTTTGGGAATCAACTTGAATGCTTCTTTCAAAGAGTCAATCACGCTGTGAACTCTAATGAGTGACATCCATGTCATCATACCTAAGTTGAAATTGTGGAATCAGACCCCAAGTCAAATTTTTTTTATAATGTGAGTGTAAGCAAGAACATTGTTTTGGTTTCTTTTCTTTAGAATGTCATTAGTACCAATAGTATAAAAATGAAAAGTAGTCTTATTCATTGAACTTATCCCCTTTTCCATTAGTCACCCAATAACTTCCCAACTTTTTTGCAGTTAGATTCCCATGATAATAAATTCAGGCCAACTAATGTGAGCAGAGGTGATATTGCCCTATACTGTCTTGGCCCTTGAAAACATCCCATGTAATCCCCATACTTTTTCCTTTACCACTGAGTGGAATAGACTCAAACACCACAAATCGGAAATCACACGTTGAATAGAGCAACGCCACACAATGGAGGGCACCCATGTCCCTACATCACTGTTTAGCGGAAGCCAACTAGAAAATTCATCTGATTAGGAATGCCTGCGTTTTTCTCTTAAGGATGGAAAGATTAATTTCTATTATGACCCAATTACTGACATTTCTGTTTCTCTGTTACAGCAGCTAGCACGAAATTAACTGACAAATGTCTTGAACAGCATACTATGCTAACAACCTTTCCATTTAAAAATAAACGTCATAGTTGGGAATCCAAATACCCTCCAAGAAGTTAAACAGATTTTAGAAACACGTTGTAAAATTACTTGTTTAAGAAAATAGATTGTGTTCTTCTTTGTAAATATATTTTTGTAAACTCGTGATACTTCAGATATTTTTCAGCATGTGCAGAAATATGAGTGGACATACCTTTAGAGGACTAAACAAACTCATTTGATTAGAAGTGTCACAGGTGTACCTTCTTTATTTGTTGACAGTAATTGGAGAATTATTACATGAGGGAAAGGAACACTTTAATTTCTCCTCTGATTACCTCCCAGGCACAGGGACTGTATTCCTTTTCCTTCAGATACAGATGGATTGTTTGGAAATATTTCGGGACAACAATTCCCAAATATGGACAATCCAGATTGTCATTTTCCACTTGCTTATGCAGTAGTTCAAAGGTGTGATCAAGGCTAGAGAGTAGTTTATGGAGTAGGGTGTTGTTCCAAGCAGCTTGGCTTTCCTTCGTGTTGAAGAAGTTACCATCTGCTGGAGTATCAGATGGTGGTAGCCGGTGCCTTGAGTCATCAGGATTTCTGTGATATTCCCTCTTTTCCAAGGAAATTTGAAGTCGGTTCTGTCCTCTAGGCATGACTGAAACGGGATCTTCTTCACCTGTCTCAAAAATATGAAGAGTTCCCTGTTCTGTAGGCTATGGATCCAAGGCAAGTTCCAGCCATGAGGGCAAGCAGGGATGGAGCAGAGAGAGTATCACTCCTGCGGCTAGCAAATAGATCTGGGCCATTGAGAATTTCAGTGATTCACCAGGTGGCCGCTAGGGGGCGCGCGGGCACCACCAAACAATTAGCGGGAAGGTTCCTTCTCTGGAACCCGGGACAGCGCGCTTCTCTAGGCTGCGGCGAGAGGGCGCCGGATGTCTTTTGATCGGTTCGGCCAGGGAAACGCTGACTTCTGAGAGTTTGCAGTTTCCGCGGTTTGGGCAGCGCGAGAGAAGGTGAGTCGCATCCTCACGGAGCAGTTTTATACTGATTTAATAGTGAGAAAAAAACTTTTGTCTTTGCGATGCTGAGTTCTCAAGTGGGAGCCTTGTCGCGGCCGCGCCAGCGACATTTTTGTCTGGTTGGAAGCTGGAACCTTGCATTTTCGGGCTTTCCCCTTAGTTTTGTGCTTTATTTTCGCACAGAAACTTGAACGAGGCCAATTTTGGGAAAGAAGCCGTTTTCTGAGGGGTTTGAAGCTGGGAAGCGAGTTGGGGCAGATTTTACAGTTCCGGGCTCGTTTCTGGCGCTGTGTTGCGACGGCTCAGAGAAAGGGGAACGCGGCGGCGATGGGAGGCCCGGACGAGGTGGGGACGCCCTGGGGGTGAGTTGGAGCGCGGCCACCGCGGGGGCCGAGGACGCGGGAACTGAGCGCCCCTGTAGATGCTCTGGGACTTCATGGTGTCTTTCAAGGATACAGCGTTAACGTGGGAGAGGAAGTACTGAATAACTGAAAAGTAGGAACATTTAAAAAACCCACAGCATTTTATTATTTTTTTATTTTTATTATTTTATTATTTTTTTATTTTTTTGCGGTACACGGGCCTCTCACCGCTGTGGCCTCTCCCCGCTGTGGCCTCTCCCGCCGCGGAGCACAGGCTCCGGACGAGCAGGCCCAGCGGCCATGGCTCACGGGCCCAGCCGCTCCGCGGCACGTGGGATCCTCCCGGACCAGGTCACGAACCCGCGTCACCTGCATCAGCAGGCGGACTCTCAACCACTGCGCCACCAGGGAAGCCCTATTTTTTATATTTTTAAATTAAATTTATATTGCTTGATTTCAATTAAATATTTTTTTTTTTTTTTTTTTTTTTTTTGCGGTACGCGGGCCTCTC
>NC_041222.1:63149748-63241299 GCF_002837175.3 Physeter macrocephalus
CATGGCTCACGGGCCCAGCCGCTCCGCGGCATGTGGGATCTTCCCGGACCGGGGCACGAACCCGCGTCCCCTGTATCGGCAGGCGGACTCGCAACCACTGCGCCACCAGGGAAGCCCCCTTAAATTAAATATTTTAGAATTTTTTATATTTCAAAATATTTTCTGAAAATATTTAAATATTGAAGGTAGGATATTAAAATATATGGGTATTAAAACACAGCATTTTGTTAAACTATTTATAGTTTATTTATACTAAAACAAGAATTTAATATAATTTTACTTTCTTAGCTTTAATGGAAGCAAACCCATTAATATTTTCAAGACTACTTCTTTACTTGTTTGAGAGAACTGCAGTGTTTGACAATTTCTTGTGACTCTGTGACAGTCTTAAATAATTTTTATTTAACTTGAGTTTCTGAAACACCTTTCTCAGGACTCCAGCATGACTGTAGTGTAGAAAGAAGAGTTATTAGTGTCCTGTACAAGCAGTTGGGGACATTTACCAGGTCTGATCTTCTCATTTTCTTTGGTAAGAATTTTATAAACTAAACAGAAATTACCCAAATTTCACTGGCAGCGTGAAGCTTTCCTCTGTAAGACTGTCAGTGTCATCCAAATGCAGGGTCATTTCTGTCTTTATTAAAAATTTTGATATTTTCTTTAATATGTATGTTGTGGCATTTTCATTTTTATGTATTGCCTTAAAATATTATTTATCTTGATCACTTAGATTTGGTGCCTTCTTACATTCCATGCTTGAGGGAAGTCCTCCCTTTCTTTACCCAAATAGTCAGGAGATAGCTTTCGAAGTAATGTTGTGATCTTCCATAGGTAAAAATATAGGAATGTCCGATTTCTCATCACCCTCTGCCCCATCTACATTTTATAACCCATTTCCTGGTCCCCATAACATTTAAAAACACCTTTGTCTTAAAATAATATCACCAGAGGTGGTCTGAGACTGAGGATGAGGGAAGGGACTGTTTATCTCATTTATACTATTCACAGAGCAGCCATTTTTCCTCGATGCTGGTTTTCTGCAAATGTTTCAAGTGCTGTAGGATTTCTCTCCTTAATGTACCAGGCACTGCTCTAAGCCTGGAAACTTGGGCTTTGCTCCTTCGCAGTCCAGAAGGCAACCCCTCTCCTACAGTTTGCATTTGGGGCCTCAACACGCAGACCCCTGACAGTGTTAAGGGAGCAGCAGTCAAAGCCTCTCTTGGCGGGGCTGATCATGGACTCTACAAGTTACTATATGTCACATTAATGCTAAAGGCAGCTATGTTCACTAAATTCAGATTCTCAGACTATAATTTGCAAACTTCATTTAATCTTTACAGTTCCCTGTGTGACAACTACTTGAGTTGTCTCAGTTTTTTAGAAGAGAAAATCAAAGTCTGATGTCATGTAAATTCAGGAGCCCCAGAGTTTGTCAGAGTGGAGCTTTCTGCTGCTCCCAGGCCCTCCTCTTCAGCAGCTCTGAGCACTGTTCCTCAGCTGCACTGAGCTCGTGGCGGTGCTTCCCTCATCCTAATCCTGCCTCTGAGGTCTGTCCTCCCTGCTCCCTGGAGGGCACTCACCATCCCTGCCTTACTTTCCTGGAATCCACATTGCCAAGGGCATTGTCACATATATATGTGGTGAGCACACTTTTGGTGACAGAAGGAAGAGAATGGTATGAATTAGCCCTTGGTGTTAACATTTATGCCACTCTTATCCATAGACTATGTCTGGAAACATGAGCTATGACTCCTATAAAGTCATGTGGAAGAATTCAGATCTAATGTCTTAGCCCCTTAAAGGGGAAATGGAGAGAGGCGAGGCTTGTTGTATTTTGGTGCATTACAAAGCATGAACATAGAGTAAAATATCAAATCTCTAAGTACTCTTCTTAGAATTTAAAAAGACACAGATTGAGACTCAGATTTTTATTTCAACCTTGGGTCTCATTTGGATGAATACATCCTATTGGATTGATACTCTGTTATTTTCCATGAGTGTGTTTTATTTCCAGTGTAATAAACAAAAGCACTGAAGCTGAGACATTATCTGTTGCCCATAAATGGAAGAGGAATTGCAAAAATGTGGACACAACACTGGGATAAGTAGAGAAATGACAATCCTGGCCTATTTAAGAATCTCATTTGCAGGCAGGTACTCAGAGCAGCTGGGTCAAGGCTCCCACAGCCAGACACCTGCATCACCAGGCTCACCGGGGCCTGCCACCCTCCTCACTGGTGACACCCAGGATGATGTTCTCCAGCCCTGTCTGTACCCTTAGCTGTGACCTGGCCCAGAACCACAGCCTGCCAAAGCAGGAGATCCTCACAAGTTCTGCACCTAATGGAAGAATCTTTCTTGTTTTCCTGCCTGAAGGACAAGAAAGTTTTCAGGTTCCTCCAGGAGCAGCCAGTTCCAAATAGCTCAGGCCACCTCTTTCTCTATGCGGTAATCTAGCAGATCTTCAACTTTTTCAGCAAAAAGGGATGATAATCCTCATTGGACTGATCAGCAGCTAGAATTTTTGGAGACCTTTTTGGTGCAGAAAATGGAGATGGAAGGACTTTCTGAGCAATGAGGACTCCAGCTAGACTTTGAAGAACTCCTTCCAAAGTACCAGGATCAGGGAATTTCCTGGTGGTCCAATGGTTTGGACTTGGCACCTTCACTGCTGTGACTCGGATTCCATCCCTGATCCCACAAGCCTCTGGACGTGGCCAAAAAAAACAAAAACAAAAAAGACCAAAAAAACCCCCATAATAAACACAAAGTACCAGGGTCGATCTGAGAAGGAAAGTACACAACTGCTGTGCCTGGGACATTGTCATACTAGAAGTTAAGATGTGAAAATCAGTAAATGCTTTCTTTGTATTAATAAGCTCATCAGAAAACTCAGGAAGTTGAAAAGGAGACTTAAGCTTCCACAGTATGTCTCATCTACAGTCCTCCCTCAGTACCCGAGGGGGAGAGGTTCCAGGACCTCCACGGATACCATGGATCTTCAAGTTCCTTATATAAGATGGTATAGTATTTGCATATAACCTACATACATCTCCCATATACTTTAAGTCACCTCTAGATCACTTATAATACCTAATACAATGTAAATGCTATAAATAGTTGCTGGCACGTGGCAAATTCAAGCTTTGCTTTTTGGAACTTTCTGGAATTTTTTTTTCAAATATTTTCAACCTGTAGTGGTTGAACCCATGTATATGGAGGGCTGACTGCACTTATTAGTGGCCTCAATCTTGTAAATATTTACTCAGTTCAAAGACTCTTTTGTCTTCTTCCGTTAAAAAATATATTGAGTCATTTTGGCAGATTTTTATCAATAATAAGAAACTGTAGTTTTCAATAGAAAGAAATTTCATTTTAATTTGTAATAATTAGTATTTATTATCTTATGATAATTGCTATATTTGCAAATTTTACTATTTATATTATAATATGGCAAGCTTTGCCTTTTATTTTGCTTTGTGGGGGTAGTTTAATCTATATTTTAAGTGCTGAGTCTTACTTTTTTTTTTTTGGCCACGCACGCCACGTGGGATCTTAGTTCCCGGAGCAGGGATCAAACCCATGCCCGCTGCAGTGGAACCACAGTCTTAACTGCTGGACCACCAGGGAAGTCCGCTGAATCTTACTTTTGCTTTTATTTATTTATTTTTTTATTGGAGTATAATTGTTTTACAATGTGTTAGTTTCTACTATACAACAAAGTGAATCAGCTATATGTCTACATATATCCCCTCCCTCCCCCATCCCACCCATCAAGGCCATCACAGAGCACTGAGCTGAGCTCCCTGTGCTGTACCGCAGGTTCCCACTAGCTAGCTGTTTTACACATGGTAGTGTATATACATCAATCCTAATCACCCAATTTATCCCACCCTTCCCTTCCCCCTCCACCATGTCCACACATCTGTTCTGTATGTCTACGTCTCTATTCCTTCCCTGCAAATAGGCTCACCTGTACCATTTTTCTAGATTCCACGTATATGCGTTAATATACGATATTTGTTTTTCTCTTTCTGGCTTACTTCACTCTTTTGCTTTTAAAGAGATGCAAAGTGCCCTTAAACCTTCAGTCACCCTTAAAATCCAAAAGATACATAAATAGTTTCGTTAATTCTGTTTATGTTTTTGCCGATATTCCAGTAAGAACTGAAAGGAAATACCATTTTTTGATGCCATTTCTTTCCTGGAAACTTGAACTTGCCACCATGGGAAACCACTACTTCAGCCAGCAAACATGGAATCGCCACACAGAGCCTATATCTTCTCATTTTTCACTTCTGGATCAAAATGTCACACAGGTGCTTCACATTGGCAAAGTCTTATTCAAGTGCCTGCATTCTATCTGCAAAGGAGGCTAGAAATTTGCATTGGGTCTCCTACATTGGTAAATTAGTGTTCTATTGATGCATAATTAATAACCTAAAAATTTAGTGGCATTAACCACTAGTCTATTACCTAACAGTTTTTATGAATCAAGAATTTGAGAGTGCTTTCAGTGGGCTCAGGATCTCTCATGAGGTGGCGGTCAAGATGTCAGCTGGCCTGCAGTCACCTGAAGGCTTGACTTGGGTTGGAGGATCTGCTTCTAACATGGGTCATTCGCATGACCACTGGCAGGAAGCCTCAGTTCCTCATCACAGTCACCTGAGCCCCTCCACTAAGCTCTGTGATGTGTCCTCACAACAGCTGGCTTCTACCAAAGTGAGTGATGAAAACTAGAAGTGGAGAAGGCAGTAAATTGTTCTATGACATAGTCTTATAAGTTACACACCATCACTTCAACCTGTGTTGTGTATTCATTAGAGGGAAGTTACTACGTCAAGCACATAGTCAAGGGAAGGAACAGGAAAGAGTATGAGACAGTTTGTGAATATATTTTAAAATAACTGCAATAAAAGAAATAGGATTCATAAGGTAGGCATATCCCTTCATGTAGAAAGGCTGTTGTACAGATGATGGGTGGCCATGAGTATGATGTCAAAGAACAATCTGTGATGATTTATTGGCTGTGGGCTTTGAGGAAGTTGAGAACTCAATGATAATGTCCATGTCTCTATATTGGGCTGCAGAATGATTGGGGCCCATTCACACAAGGAACGTAGAAGGGCAAGAAAGTATGAAAAATATGTATTCAATTTTGAACATGTTAAGTGGAGATATTCTAGATATTCTAGCATGTAGAAATATGGATCTAATGTTTGGAGATAAGATTCTGGGGAAAGATGCGTATGGAGGTCACAATCATAGAGATGACGTTTGGAACTATTTGGGAGGTTGAGAGTGTATGTGCAGAGAGGATGAAGTGTGGGACTAGCACAGAATTTTGAGGAACACCAATTCCCTAAGATGAGAGGGAGTAGTCAGCAAAGGAAGGAGAGGAGGAAGAGCAGAAAAGCAGAGGATGGTGGTGACATAGAGACCAGATGAGCGTCAGACTTTAAGATGGAGGGCGTGGTCAGAAGTGTCAGACGCTTCTGAGATGTCACCCGTAGCTGACTGGCTGATCTCTGACCTCAGTAAGTTGTTTATTGTAAACCTTGGCTGAGCGGTTTCAAGAGAACAAGGGAAGCTGAAGCCACATTATAGTGAGTGGAGAAATTAGCTGCATGTGAAGAAATAGGGACAGATAATCCAGAGAACGTTGAAGAAGTTTGGGTGTGAACAGAATGACAGAAGCAAAATAATACTAACAAGTGGTCATAGGGCTGAGGAATAGTCATGTTTAGGATAAAATGAAAATTAAGCACATTTAATGTTGATCAAAACTAGCCAATAAAAAGAAAGATGTTGATACAGGAGAGAGGATATAACTGATAAAGCATAAACATCTTATTAAAGTCCCCTCTGCTTTTCTATCAAAGGAATCATTCTGAAGAACTAAGCCTTCTGGAATTGTCCCTCTGGTGTCACAGAGGTTTTGCATCCTGAGGCAGTGCGCCAGGCTGAGGCTTGGAATGGGTAAGAAGGACTTTATTTTACAAAGTGATGTAAAGTCTAAATGTGAGAATGGCGATGGGCCAAACTTCCATCTCTCTTCTCTGGCTGATCAGTTTCATCAAGGTTGTTTATCGATGCTGAGGATGTAAAAAATGTGTTCTTAAAATCTATGTGCTTGCATGCCCCTAAATAATAATCATGTACCCTCAGAGATACCAGTATCTAGGTTTGAACACTGATATATATATGTATATATTTTAATATTTGTTTATTTATTTTGGCTGCACTGGGTCTTAGTTGTGGCACGGGATCTTTGCTGCGACATGCGGGATCCTTTAGTTGCGGCATGTGGACTTCTTAGTAGTGGCATGTGGATTCTCAGTTGTGGCATGCATGCAGGATCTAGCTCCCCGACCAGGGATCAAACCCAGGCCCCCTGCATTGGGAGCGCAGAGTCTTACCCACTGGACCACCAGGGAAGTCCCTGAACACCGATATATTAATGGATACCAGTATTCAGTGGCTTCACTGGTCTTTACTTACTCACCTGGAATCTCTTTCCTTTGGAGCACAAACAAATAGAATCAAATTTGTGGTTTTGGAAGAAATTGAGACCTTGTTTCCCCTCTAGAGGTCAGTCCAAAATAGTTTTTTAAAACAATTTTTATTTTTTAAAATATTTATATATTTATTTATTTATTTTGGCTGCACAGGGTCTTAGTTGTGGCATGTGGGATCTTCGTCGTGGCATGTGGGATCTTTTAGTTGCTGCGTGCGGACTTCTTAGTTGCGGCATGGCATGCGGGATCTAGTTCCCTGACCAGGGATCGAACCCAGGCCCCCTGCATTGGGGGTGTGGAGTCTTACCCACTGGACCACCAGGGAAGTCCCACTTATTCTTTATTTTTTTTTTTAAATTTGAAGGCCATTGAACCAATGGTACCCTAAGCATGGACTGGTCTAAGTATTTGCATCAACAATTCCTTTAATCAATAACCAGTCTTAATGAGGGCAGTGAAAATAACCACTTCATGACTAGTGAGTCTGTGAAGTTCTGTATCTCAAGAGCCAAAATATTTTTCCTTAATCCCTGAGTTTTCCTGTCAACTTGTTAATGAAGTAAAAGACCCCACTTGATTCGAACGTCTAAGTTATATATTGTTTATTTTTCTGTTATCTTTGAAAAGGTCAGAAGGAAGATATTTCTTTTAAATGTAATCTGCTCGGACTTCCCTGGTGGCACAGTGGATAAGAGTGATACTCAGAGTGATAGCACTTCTCATATGATGGCTCGGTCAGCAAGGCAGAAGCAGCATTACCTTTTATGACCAAGCCTCAGAAATCACAGTATCATTTTTACATATTGTAGATGTCACAAACCCATTCAGATTCAAGGAGAGAGGAATTAGACAATATATCTCTTATTGGAGGATTTTCAACATTCTAGAAAAATATGTGAAATAAGGGAAATGTTGTTGCTGCCATCTTTTAAAAATACAATCTGCTACAGTCCATAAAACGTCACATCCTTTCACATGTAAAATACATTCATCACTTCTCAAAACCTTCCAAAGTCTCATCTTATTATGGCAAAAATCCAGGTCCAGAGTTTCACCATCTCCATCAGATCAAGGTGTGGATGGATTTCCTCAGGCACAATTCCTCCAGCACTGCTCCTTGAGTGCCATACTTCTCAATGTGAAGCCCTGTAATCTAAATAGAGAGGTTATTTGTTCCTTTGCTCCCAACATACAATGGTGAGGCAGGCATAAGATATTATAATAGTCCCATTCAAAGTGGGGTAAAGCAGAAAGCACATAGCAGTCACCGGCCTATTGTAACTCGGCTATCTATTAGGGCAGGTGGTGTCAATTTTCAGATTAGGGCTCAGTTCTAAGTCTCTGGGAGTTATTCTCCAAGGCTGATTTTTCTCCTTTCTGGCTTCTTGGCTCTGCCTTTTAAGTTATCCTTGCTTTCCCACAAGAAGTGCTTATGTTTTACATCGTGTAGACTTCTCATCCTGCTTCCTTTCTGGAAAAGTTTGGGGATCTGAAGCCCTCTTTATTGTGTATGCTATTACTTTCAGTCTAAACTGATATAATTACTGTAAACATTTACTGGGTTTGCTGTATATCCATTTATAATGAATGCCATTGGATAAGAGGCACACCCACAAATCTCTTCAGATATATACCCTTTTTCACTTTGGGCTACCCATGCGTCTCCAGTGAGACAGCAAGTTGGTGTTTTAGAGCCCTGTCACTTAATGGAGAGAATCTGTGAGGCATTCCCTAGGATCCTCAGAAGGCCTTTTGTTTGTTTGAAAGACTCTCTGAGACACCACTTAGATCTTTCTGAAGTCTTAAAGGATTTTACACTCATACTCAATCTGATCTGATAAATAGGGCTTGTTTGTTTATTGTTGTAGACCTCCACTCACAATACAAACAAACATAATGTCCCCAGTACTATAGCTTTGAAACAAAATCTATCACCCAAAATAATAAATGTCTCATCTCACAGATTCTGTGAGCCAGGGATTCCCACAGGGCACAGAAGGAGTGGCTTGTCTCTGTTTCACCATCTCTAGGGCCTCAGGAGCACACTCCACTGGGTGGCTGGGATTGACCTGGCATGTGGTAGGCACTTTCACTTGCCTGTCTGATGCTAATAAGTCTCAGCTGGGACCTCAGCTGGTACTTGGTACAGAAGCACCTCGCAATGACTCTCCTTGTGGTCTGGTTTTTCTGTGAGCGTGGTAGACTCAGTGTAGTTAACTTTTTAAAAGGGGCCTTGGGCTCAAAAGTGAGAGTGGCCCAGTAAGCGAGCTATTATGACCTAATCCATTGGTTCTCGGTGAGGGTAGTTTTGTCCCTGAGGGGATGTTTGGCAATGTCTGAAGACATTTTCAGTTGTTACAACTGGTGTTGAGGGCTGATACTGGCATCTAATGGATAGAGGCCAGGGATGGTGCTAAATACCCTACAGTACCCACAGGACAGCAGCCACAACAAAGAATTATCTGGCCTCAAATGTGTGCACTGCCAAGCTTGATAAACCCTAACCTACCTTTGGAAGTCATAGAATATTATTTCCAGCAAATTTTTTTGTAAAAAATTAACACTTTGTATGGTTAGTCAATTCAAGATGGCTGTTCTCTTGCTCTTTGTGCATCCCGTGCTAGACCAGTCCCTGATTCACTCACACCCCGCCCGCACCAACATGCTTGCCCCCTGCCCCACCAACTGATTGTTCTAAAGCTTAGGCCAAAACAGCTCGACCTGCTAGTTCATAAAAGGGAAATATCTGTGGTGGTGATGGTCATTAACCTGAGGGGTTGTGAGAGACCTGCACCAGCTGCTGGTGTCCTTGGTAACTGATGAGCGAACCTGAGGTCAGTTCTCCCTAGAAATGGTAGTCTCCTGTGTCCCCGAGGAGTAGCAAACGTGGCTATCAGGTCCTGCCGGCCGACTGCTTTTCACGGCTGGGTGTTCTTTGAGGACCTTTTAATACAGACACGTAAGACCCCTGTCCAGTAAACCACTGACGTCTCTGCTACCGTCTCTGGGCTCTTTCTTGGGTCTGGAGATTGGGCAGCTATAAGGCTTGCAGGCCTGCAGGGTGCAGCTCAGCAGTTGGCGAGCCAACCAAGAAGCCCAGAGGCCGAGGATACTCCGGTGAGTGCTGAGATGTAGGGAAATAACGATGGATAACGGGGTGGGGTGGGGGGATAATCCCAAGGTGGCCATCCACTAGCAAATGGGACCTGTGGCAGTTGTCTACCATGAGGCATGTCTTTCTCGATCCTTATACTGATGATATCCTGTTAACCTCAGAGGCTCTTTCCAGTTTAAAAATAGCAGCCCTGTGCTGTGGCCGATCTGACTGCCCGGGACTGGCTGGTGAAGGCAAAACGTGAGGACCTGGGTTTCCTATCAGATACTTTGGGAGTTATCTGTTTGGGTAATGGAGCGTACCCCCAACCCCAAACCCCTAAACAGTTAAAAGCCACAGGCTTTAGGGATATTAACTGAGGACAGGCTTGTGAATTGGGTGTGGCCACTTCCCCAGCAGGGTGTGGTTTGGGCCTGTGGCGATGGCAAAATACTAATAACCTGGCGCTTCTGGGCCCAGCTGTGGAAGGGGGCAGAGCCACGATGCAGTGCGTTGGAATAACAGCTCTATGCAGTCTACAGTGTCTTACAACAGGTGGAATCCATTACAGAAGGCTTCCATGATGCGTAGAGCAACGCAAAGGACCACTCTTCAGGACCTAGAACAGCTGTGGGAGAGAAACAGGACTCCCATTGTTACCGGGCCCTTTCCAGATTCTTGGGCAGCAATACCATAGAAATGATACCACTTCCACAAGACTCTTAGGCAAGCAAAGATTTTTATTAAAAGAGAGAGCTTGTGCACAAGGGAGAAGGCTGGGGTGGGGGGGCAGGGGAAAAAAAGCAGCTTCCTGAGTGGAAGGGGCGAGTTGCTTTTATAACAAAAGGGTGGGTTTGTCTCATGATCACTGACAATTTCCAGTAATCATCACACTTCTTCATTCAGCAGCAGGAGGCTCCATGGTGGCTCTCCGGAATAGGGAGTGCTTCTGGGAGGGGAAAGGAGTGTATGAAGAGTTTCTGCAAGAGAGCCCCGGAACAGGTAAGGTTGAAATTTGCAGTTGAGCTTCTTTCCTTGTGGCAACTAGGTATACTCGTTAATGTAACAGAGATAATCTTTTATTCCTGGGAGGCTGTTGCCCTCCTCTCTGATCCCACCCCCAGGACTCAGGACCCCTTGGCCTTTGTTCTCTAGCTTGCAAGGCCTGTTTTGCCCAAGACAGTTGTCTGGTCTTTTTTTCAAAATGGCTGTACTCTTTCTTGTCTTCCTTTCTCACCATAGACATCGAGAGCGACCAAGGAATCCCACCTTCTTGGCCATGCAGTTCAGGGATGGGCTGGTAAAGATAAGTGCTGGTATTTCCACCTGCCTTACAGCCCTGCTGCTGCCTTGCTAATTGAAAGGCTCCAGTATTTGGCGCTGGCTGTGGGGACTGAGGGTGGTCAGGCGGTATGGTACTGCAGGCCAGGACAGAAACCATAGGTAGGGGTGGTGTTATCTCAGAATGCTGTTAAGGCTTGTATTTTGCTTACTGGTCACGACCTCCCTGTATTGTATTGCTAGACTTCCTCGCTAGCCTGAGGGCAGGGAATCAGCTTGCGGACTGGGCCACCATGGTGGCCAGGCTGCAAAATGAGTCTGATGGCTGGGTGTGCAGCGAGATGCCATGGGAAATCCACCTGGCTCATGCCGCCATAGGGGGGCAACTGAAGACTCTTGCCTTCTTCCTGCCCTGTGTGCCAAGGGCCTAGCTTACTCTTGACACTTCTTAGCTGCTGTTGTGTGTATTGCATTTGTGGTATCTGGTTGTGGTGCGCTGCTAAGTACCTGACCCCGGGGGTGTCTTGGAAGAGGGGGCGGACGGAGATTGTAAGCGTCGTGCAGGGTGTGTAGGGCTGGGGTGTATGGTCAGGACACTCAGGACGGCTGTTCTCTTGCTCTTCGTGCACGCCCCGCTAGACCGGCCCCCACTTCCCTCACACCCCACGCCCACCAGCGTGCTCGCCCCCGGCCCGCCGAGTGATTGTTCTAATGCTTAGGCCAAAAGGACTCCACCTGCTAGCTCATAAAAGGGAAATATCAGTATCTGCTCTGATGTTGGTCATTAACCTGAGGGGTTGTGATGGAAGGGCCCCTGCTACTGGTTTCCTTGGTAACTGATGAGCCAATCTGAGGAAAATTCCCTGTATAATAGTAGCTTCCTCCCTCAAATAGGTAAGATTGCTGCCACGTCTTGCTTGCTGTCCATGGGTGTCGCTGCAGGACCTTTTTCTTAAGATTCCCTGTCCAGTAAGCCATTGATGTTTCGGCTGTCTCTGGGCTCTTCCTTAGGTCTTCAGGCTGGACAGCCACGGGGCTTGGAGCCCTTCAGGGTGCAGCCCAATACAAGCCTTCCCATATTTAAAGAGGGATGAAGTAGATCAACCTCAAGTTGGTGAGAAATGGCATAGTTTTCAAGGCACACATGGGGTGGGAGACAGCATTGTTGCTGTCCTTGGAAGATAAAATCTGCCAGAGTCTCGCTCAGTTTCTCTTGCTGTGTGGTTTTAAGTTGTGTGTTCTGCTCTTAGAGCGAAGACTATGAAATGTGTTTTTATCTTCCAGGAAGTCTTCAAAATCAGTGCTTTTGATAATCTTATTTCAAGGGACTTGGGTACAAGATGTGTTTACATTGCTTTTTATTTTTTTATTTACTTTTTTTAATGCTTTGACGGCAGTATTTTTTTTTAACATCTTTATTGGAGTATAATTGCTTTACAATGTTGTGTTAGTTTCTGCTGTATAACAAAGTGAATCAGCTATACATATACATATATCCCCATATCCCCTCCCTCTTGTGTCTCCCTCCCACCCTCCCTATCCCACCCCTCTAGGTGGTCACAACACTGCTGAGTTTTTAATGTACAATATGTCTACACTATAGCTATGAGAATATTATGGACAGACCTAAATCTCTGGACCTTTTTTCTTGTCACATTATTTGAAGGAAACAGAGCTTTTCTCAAATCTTTCAGATATTTTTTGAACAGTTAAAAGCATTACTTATATGCATAAAGTAAAAGGGGGCATGTTCCACCCTCACCCTCCAAAAAAATTAGCACCAAATTCTCTTCTCTCTGACCACTAACAGCACAGATGGAAGACTCTGCTAGTTCTCTCTGGATGCTCTCATATGACTTTCTTTCCTGGAGTTGTAATGAAGCCCAGCTAGACGCCCCAGGAACAGCTCTATAGTTAAACCAAGTCAGGTTTCCTAACTTTTGCAGCAAGTGCGAGTACTCACCATGAAGAACTGTGATGAGGCTCGGTAGGAAGGAGGGGTAAGGGGATTTGTACACGGTTTGCGCTTGGGTTACCTGATTCTAAGGAACTCAGGGAAGAGGGTATCAGCTCAGGATTAAAATGTTTGAGCTCATGTGAACTAGTGTTTTTTCTAGAGGTTCTAGGAACACAGTGGAGCTTGGGTAGTCCTTGCTGCTTTCTTTTTTTAATTTATTAATTAATTTATTTATTTTTGGCTGTGTTGGGTCTTCGTTTCTGTGCGAGGGCTTTTTCTAATTGCAGCGAGTGGGGACCACTCTTCATCGCGGTGCGCGGGCCTCTCACTGTCGCGGCCTCTCTTGTTGTGGAGCACAGGCTCCAGACACGCAGGCTCAGTGGTTGTGGCTCACGGGCCTAGTTGCTCCGCGGCATGTGGGATCTTCCCAGACCAGGGCTCGAACCCGTGTCCCCTGCATTGGCAGGCAGATTCTCAACCACTGCACCATCAGGGAAGCCCCTTGCTGCTTTCTTACAGTCACTCTAAAGCTGAGAGGGTTGTGTTGTTGGCCACATTTCTTTAGAAATGTTAGGAAGATCACCTTGTGTTCCCCAATGCAAGGGAACTAAGGAGAATCCCATTCCTGTTTTTCTTTGGAAAATATAATGCCAGGATAAATGAGGAATGCAGCACATGAAAACCCACTGTATGAAGCTTTGCGTCTGGTTTGGGAATCAGGTTGCTGCTCTGTTGTATCAAAGTGACCACATGGCTCAGATCCTTTAAGATGATGATTAGAGATGTATCAGAAATATATAATAGTCTATGATGTGAGAGAACAGTGTTTCTCAGCATTATATTCTGGGTATTAATAAAAGCCGTTTTTATAGGTCAACTTGGGTAGGAGAAGAGAACTGTCGAGACTGTGGCAGAGGTAAGGTCTGGGGTGTAAAGTCATTCCTACGGGATGGACAAAGGCTATTAAGAGTTAAATTGTAGTAGTGTTGAGATTTTTCTTTTGACCATGCTCTTCTGAAAGCCAGCAGTGGAATGGTGAGACAGTAAAGGAAAGGATACTAGAGAAAAATTAACCACTCTTTCTATGCAGGAATGGAGCATTGGATTGGCAGGTTATGCATTCTTCTTGTGCCTGATACCACCATCTGCAGTCATCTGCACATCTCTCCAAATAGAATGGTGTTGGTCCAGCAACATTACTGATGTAATAACTACCCCAGGGAAGTGAGATTATGGACAGGAGAATAATCAGTTTTAATGATTTTTTAACGAAACATCCAGCTAGTGACTTGACTGTAGTTCGAGACTGGTTAGCAGCAGTAACAAGATGACCCCAGTTCTACCATTGTCCTGAAAGAAGTCCCCTTGCGGCTCCTGCCTCTGCACACAACCAATGCTTCAGCAGACTTAGGTCATTCTCAAAGTTATAATCCTGATCGCTACCTAGATCTTGACAGGCCTTCTCTACTGTGCCCCAGTAGATACTCCACATAGGCAGGTTGTCCACTGGGAGCTTTGACCAGCTGTACGCACCCAGCAGCATATGTAAAAACCCATTTCTGGACACTGAGTTTGGGGGCTAAGTAGAGGCATCTCCTTGAGCTTGGTCTACACACAGAAGTATTCCCAAATGATAGCCAGGAACCTGTTGCACATGGCTGGTAAGTGCACTATGAGGTAAGTGGTGAGGGTGAATGAGAAATGCAGATACGGAAACTGGAGAAGTAAACTAAGTGGACAATGTCAGTGGAATCCAAAACCCACTCCCCTTACAGGATGAAGTAGGAAAAGTTGAGGGCACAGGTTAGCTCATTAATGGAGAGTCAGCCTGGAAAGTTAGAAAACCCTCTTTCCCCATTCTCTGAGTTTAAGTGATGCCTTTGAGTGTGTCTGTATACATAGGATACATAGAAGGTTTGTGAAATCTGTGTTATCTGGAGAAGGATGGAGGGATTAATAACCAAACACTTTGCCTAGTATGAAGAAATGAGTTGTTTTTATGGATCACTAATTCCTGGCTGGAATGTGTTGGCTTCTAAGTGATAAACTATCCTTCCCAACTAACATAAAAGTTCAGTCAGTAGAAATTAGACTTGCCCTCCATTCACACATAATAGACTCTGCTGATGGGCTCTTAGGTGAAACAAGGCAAAGAATGATAAACCTCTACCTCCATAGTCACAGTCTTCTAGAAGATGGACCAGTAAAGAGCTAGAATACTGCATGAACTTAAAATTGGGAAAGGGCTGTATACACAATGAAACATCTGAGCTCAGGTAATAGACCTTAACTGCCATCAGCAGCTTTATATTCATCTTGTTCTAATACTGTATTAAATAGAACAGAAGGAACAAGGAAGGTTATATCTAGAAAAGAACTATTGGCATAAGTGCATTCTTGACAGGCTTCAGGAGGCACAATTAAGAGGTCACCTGTTTTCAATCATATCCATCCTGGGAGAAAGAATACTCAGTATGAGAATATTCTGCTCTGAGTCAATGTTTTGGAGATAGAGGAAATGGGTAGTTCCCTAGCCAAGAAATAGGCTTTCTTGGAGCCCAGGGATGGTACTAAAAAGAATTTGGATCAGCTGGTCCAAAAGCCACTCTGTATCACACATGTGTGCTTATGTATGTGTTGTTGTCTGGGGTGGATAAAAGCTTTGTGGGTAGAGCAGTGATCTGATCCTAGCATCTGCATGGGCAAACCAATATAAAAGCTCTTAGAATATTATAAGTTCATCAAGTTTACTTATACCCAGATATTTGCAGATTAAATTCTTCCTGCCACTGAAAAGATGTACTCTGTGTGATACTTTGTAAGCTGAAGCTCTTCAGTTTACAGTCCATTAAAAACACCACATAGTAGTGGGTGTGAATGCTTAGAATCCAGGTGAAATGTTGCAGATTTTTTATAAAACTCAAATTATATGAATTTATCAATAAGATAAAGGTCAAAGCAATTTAAATCTGTGTTTTTGTGTTGTATCAAAGATACTCTTTGGCCAAGATGGTGGAGTAGAAAGTCCCTGAGCTTACCTCCTCTCATGAGCACACCAAAATCACAAGTACTTGCAGAACAACCATCAATGAAAAAGTCCAGAACCAACCAGAAGAGATCTTCTACAACTAAAGACATAAAAAAGGAACCAAGATGAGAACAGGTAGGAGGGGCAGACTTAGATATAACCATGTCCCATACCCCCCGGGATGGGAGACCCACAAACTGGAGAAGAGTTGTATTGCAGAGGTTCTCTCCTAGGAGTAACTTCTGAGCCCCACGTTGGGCTCCCCAGCCAGGGGGTCCTGCACCAAGAAGTTGAGCCCCCAGAGCATTTGGCTTTGAAGGTCAGTGGGGCTTTATTTCCCCTAGTCCTTTGGGACTCACAACATTGACTCCCCTTTTAAAGGGCACAGAATCTCCCTACAATGGGACCCAGGGAAAAAGCAGTGAATTGACAGAAGCCTGGGCCAGACCTACCTGCTGGTCCTGGAGAGTCTCTCAGAGAGGTGGCGGTGGGGGGGGGGGGGTGGTGGCAGGGGGCTGCAGCTCACCCTGGGGACATGGGCACTGGCAGCCACCATACTTGGGAGCTCTCTCTACCACGTGGACACCGGTGCGGGCAAGCACTGTTGTGGGATCCTCTCTCTAGCTCATCAGTGCCAAGACCTGACCCCACCCAACAGCTTGTAGGTGCCAGTGCTGGGACACCCCAGGCCAAGCAACTTACTGGGTGGGAACACAGCAGACAGGCTGTATAAGGACCTCCTAAGACCACAGAGGCCACTAGACATGGCTCCACCCACCAGTGGGCAAGCAGTGGCGCTCTAGACCAGCCTTACCTATTAGGGAGGCAGACACCAGATTCAAAACCACAGTCCTGTAGCCAGTGGACCCAGCCTACCCACAGCTACCTACACCCTGCCCTGGGACAAGCTGGTCCCCAGCCTTGCCCACTAGCAGGCCAAAACAAGCTTAGGGACACCCTGGACCCTGTACCCAACCGTGTCAGGAACCACCTCCCCCAACCCCCACTGGTGATCTGAGACCAGCTGTGGGATCCCTGGGCCCTGCAGCCAGACTCCAGGACCTGGCTCTGCCTGCCAGTAGTCCAGCACTAACCTTGGGACATGGGCAGGCAACAGCCCCAGAGTCTTCTGGACCTTGGCTCCGCCTACCAGTGAGCCAGCCCCGCACTAGCCCTGTGGCCCCCTGGGGTCTTGCAGTCAGCTGCCCAGTGACAAGGCCCCACTAACCAGCAGCTGGCAGCCTCTGCACCAGGCAGGGCCTGGCAACCAACCACACTGGGGGCTAACCAAGCCTACCAGACCTCCCACATAGTCAGCCCACTACAACAGAAAGACCCACACAGTCCTCAATGGGGGAATGCCTAGAGCATATAGCATGGGAAATGAGATGGGAGTGCACTGCTGGGATGCATAAGACATCTCCTACAGAAGGCCACTTCTCCAAGGTTGGGAAACAGACAAAATGAGGTTGCCGAGGAACATGTTCCAGACAAAGGAAGAATGAAGTGGAGATACACAACTTACCTGAGGAAGAATTCAGGGTAATGATGGTACAGATGATCAAAGAACCTGGGAGAAGAATGGAGGCACAGAGAGAGAAGTTAGAAGTTTTTTAACAGAGTTAGAAAATATACAGAACAACCAAACAGATATGAAGAATACAATTACTGAAATGAAAAATATATATGAAGGAATCAACAGCAGACTAAATGATACAGAGAAATGAATCAGTGAGCTGGAGGACAGAGTCATGTAAATCACTGCCACTGGACGGAAAGAATGAAAAGAAATAAGGACGGTTACAGATACCTCTGGGACTACAATAAGCACACTAATATTTGCATTATAGGGGTCCTAGAATGAGAAGAGAGAGGGGAAAAGGAGCTGAGAACATATTTGAAGACATAATACTTGAAAACTTCCCTAACCTGGGAAAGGAAACAGTCACCCAAGTCCAGGAAGCACAGAGTCCCATAGAGGATTAACCCCAAGAGGAACACACCAAGACACATTGTAATTAAAATGAGAAAAATTAAAGAGACTATTAAAAGCAGCAAGAGAAAAGCAACAAACATACAAGGGAATCCCCATAAGACTATCAAGTGATTTTTCGGCAGAAACTCTGCAAGCCAGAAGGGAGTGGCACAATATATTTAAAATTATGAAAGGGAAAAACCTCCAGCCAAGAATACTCTATCTAGCAAGGCTCTCCTTCAGATTTGGTGGCAAAATCAATAGCTTCATGGACAGGCAAAAGCTAAAAGAGTACAGCACCACCAAACCAGCTTTACAAATGATAAAGGAACTTTTCTAGGCAAAAAAAAAAAAAAGGCCACAACTAGAAACAAAATTATGAAATGAAAAGCTCACCAGTAAAGGCAAACATACAGTAAAGGTAGGAAATCATCCAAGCACAAAGCTATTAGGAAGGTTAAAAACAAAACTAATCAAATCATCTATATCCACAATAAGCAGTTAGGGGATACATAAAACAATTATATGTAAAACATATCAAAACCAGTAATTGTGAGGGGAGGAAAGTACAATGCATTTGAAATTAATAAGAGACCAGCAACTTAATCACGTGTGTGTGTGTGTGTGTGTTTCTGTGTATGATATACAGATTGCTATATAAAAACTTCATGGGAACCAAAAACCAAAACTCTATAATGCACACACAAAGGAAAACCAAACAACATTAAAGATAGCCGTCAAATCATGAGAACAAAAGAAAAGGGGAAAAAAGACCTACAAAAACCACCCCTAAACAATTAACAAAATGGCAATAAGGATATCATGTTGATAATTACCTTAAATGCAAATGGACTAAATGCTCCAATCAGAAGACACAGAGTGGCTGAAGGGACACAAGAATAAGGCAGGTGTATATGTATGTGTATATATATATATATATATATATATATATATATATATATATATATATATATACACACTGCCTACAAGAGACTACAGATTTAGAGACACAGAGTGAGAGGATGGATAAAGGTATTCCACACAAATGGAAGTAAAAAGAAAGCCATAGCAGCAATACTTATCAGACAAAATAAACTTTAAAACAAAGACTGTCACAAGGGACAAAGAAGGACACTACATAATGATCAAGGGATCAATCCAAGAATAAGATATAATTGTAAATATATATGCACCCAACATAGGAGCACCTATATACATATAAGACAGATATTAACAGACATAAAAGAAGTCAATGGTAACACAATAATAGTAGGGGACTTTAAAACCCCATTTACATCAATGGACAGATCATCCAGACGGAAAATCAATAAGGAAACACTGGTCTTAAGTGACACATTAGAGCAGATGGGCTTAATTGATAGAGAGAGCATTCCATTCGAAAGCAGCAGAATACACATTCTTTTCAAGTGCACATGGAACATTCTCCAGTATAGATCACATGCTAGGCGACAAAACAAGCCTCAGTAAATTTAAAACTGAAATCATATCAAGCATCTTTTCTGACCACAACACTATGAGACTAGACATCAACTACAAAGTTGTGTTTTGTGCAAAAAAACACAAACACGTGGAGGCTGAACAATATGCTGCTAAACAACCAATGGATCACTGCAGAAATCAAAGAGGAAGTCAAAAAATACCTAAAGGCAACTGAAAATGAAAACAATGCAATCCAAAATCTACAAGATGTAGCAAAAGCAGTTCTAAGAGGGAAGTTTATAGTGATACAAACTTACCTCAGGAAACTAGAAAAATCTCAAACAACCTTTCTTTACACCTAAAGGAACTAGAGAAAGAACAAACAAAACCCAAAGTTAGTAGAAGAAAAGAAAGAGCAGAAATACAGACTAAAAAACAAAGATCAATGAAACTGAGTTGGTTCTTTGAAAAGATAAATAAAATTGAAAAATTTTAGCTAGGCTCATCAAGAAAAAAGGGGAGAGGGCCCAAATCAATAAACTCAGAAATGAAAAAGGGGACGTTACAACCCAGATCACAGAAATACAAAGGATCCTAAAAGACTACTATAAACTATATGCCAATAAAATAGACAACCTAGAAGAAATGGACAAATCTTAGAAAGGTACAATCTCCCAAGACCAAATCAGGAAGAAATAGAAAATATGAACAGACCAATTACCAGTAGTGAAACTGAATCAATAATTTTAAAAACTCCCAACAAAGTCCAGGACCAGATGGCTTCACAGGTGAACTGTACCAAACATTTAAAGAAGGGTTAACACCTATCCTTCTCAAATTATTCCCAAAAATTGCAGAGGAAAGAACACTTCCATACTCATTTTATGAGGCCAGCATCACCCTGAAACCAAAACCAAAGATAACCACACACACACACACACACACACACACACACACAATTACAGGCCAGTATCACTGATGAAGATAGTTGCAAAAATACTCAAAAAAAATATTAGCAAACTGAATCCAACAATACCGTAAAAGGATCATACACCATGATCAAACAGGATTTATCCCAGGGATGCAAGGACTTTTCAATATCCACAAATCAATCAATGTGATACAGCACATTAAAAAACTGAAGAATAAAAACCATATGATCATCTCAGTAGACACAGAAAAAGTTTTTGACAAAATTCAACATCCATTTATGATAAAACTCTAGAAAGTGGACATAAAGGGAACATAAGGTAATAGAGGCCATATATGACAAGCCCACAGCTAACATATTCAGTGAGAAGTTGAACGCATTTCCTCTAAGGTCAGGAGCAAGACAAGGATGCCCACTCTTGCCACTTTTATTCAACATAGTCTTGGAAGTCCTAAAAAAGTCCAGAAAAGAAAAAGAAATAAAAGGAATCTGAATTGGAAAAGAAGAAAAACTGTCACTGTTGGCAGATGACATGATACTATTCACAGAAAATCCTAAAGATGCCATCAGAAAACTACTAGAGCTAGTCAGTGAATTCGGTAAAGTTGCAGGATACAAAATTAATATACAGAAATCTCTTGCATTTCTGTATATTAACAACGAACTATCAGAACAATAAATTAAGGAAACAATCCCATTTACCATCATACCAAAATGAATAAAATACCTAGGAATAAACCTACCTAAGGAGGTAAAAGACCTGTACTCAGAAACTATAAGACACTGATGAAAGAAATTGAAGACGTCACAGATGGAAAGATATACCGTGTTCTTGGACTGGAAGAATTAATATTGTTAGAATGACCAAACTACCGAAGGCAATCTACAATTCAAAGCAATCTCTATCAAAATACCAAGAGCATTTTTCACAGACCTGGAACAAATAATTTTAAAATTTGTATAGAAGCACAAAAGACCCCAAATAGCCAAAACAATCTTGAGAAAGAAGAATAGAGTTAGAAGAATAATGTTCCCTGACTTCAGAGTATATTACAAAGCTACAATAATCAAAGCAGTATGTACTGGCACAAAAACAGACACATAGATCAATGGAAAAATATAGAGAGCCCAGCAATAAACTGATGTAATTTATGGTCAGTTAATCTATGACAAAGGAGGCAAGAATATACAATAGAGAAAAGACAGTCTCTTCAATAAGTGGTGCTGGGAAAACTGGACAGCTACATGTAAAAGAATGAAATTAGAACATTCTCTAACACCATATACAAAAATAAACTCAAAGTGGATTAAAGACCTAAATTTAAGACTAGATACCATAGAACTCATAGAGGAAAACATAGGCAGAACACCCTTTGACATAAATTGTAGCAATATTTTTTTTGATCTGTCTCCTAAAACAAAGTAAATAAAAGTGAAAATAAACAAATGTGACCTAATTGAGAAGATTTTGCACAGCAAAGGAAACCATCAGCAAAATGAAAAGATAATTTACTGATTGGGAGAAGATATTTGCAAATGATATGACCTATAAGGAGTTAATATCTAACATATATAAACAGCTCATACAACTTAACATCAAAAAAATAAACAGCCTGGGCTTCCCTGGTGGCGCAGTGGTTGAGAGTCCGCCTGCCAATGCAGGGGACACGGGTTCGTGCCCCGGTCCGGGAAGATCCCACATGCCGCGGAGCCGCTGGGTCCGTGAGCCATGGCCGCTGAGCCTGCGCGTCCGGAGCCTGTGCTCCGCGACGGGAGAGGCCACAACAGTGAGAGGCCCGCATACCGCAAAAATAAATAAATAAATAAATAAATAAATAAACAGCCTGATTAAAAAATGGGAAGAACTGAACAGATATTTTCCCAAAGAGGAAATGCAGATGGCTAAGAGGTACATGAAAAGATGTTCAACATTGCTAATCATCAGGGAAATGCAAATCAAAGCCACAATGAAATGTCACCTCACCCCTGTCAGAATGGCTATCATCAAAAAGAACACAAATAAATGTTGGTGAGGATGTGGAGAAAATGGAACCCTTGTACACTGTTGGTGGGAATGTAGATTGGTGCAGCCACAGGAGAAAACAGTACAGGGGTTTCTCAAAAAACTACAAATAGAACTACCATGTGACCCAGCAGTACATATCAGAAAAAACAAAAACACCAACTCAAAAAGATACTTGTGGGACTTCCCTGGTGGTCCAGTAGTTAAGAATCCACCTTCCAATGCAGGGGACATGGGTTTGATCCCCGGTCGGGGAACTAAGATCCCACATGCCACAGAGCAACTAAGCCTGCACGTCGCAACTACTGAGCCCACGCACTCTAGAGCCCACGCGCCACAACTACTGAGCCCGCATGCTCTGGAGCCTGCGCACCGCAATGAAGAGCCCGCGTGCTGCAATGAAAGATCCCACACGCTGCAATGAAAGATCCCACATGCCGCAACTAAGATGCAGCCAAATAAATAAATTAATTAAAAAAGTAAAGATACATGCACCCCAATGTTCATAGCAGCATTATTTACGATTGCCAATATACGAAAGTAAATGGATAAAGATGTGATATCTATATACAATGGAATACCTCTCAGCCAAAAAAAAGAATGAAATTTTGCCATTGGTAGGAACATGGATGGACTTGGACGGTACTATGCTAAGTGAAATAAGTCAGACAAAGACAAATACTGTATCACTTACATGTGGAATCTAAAAACCACAACAAACTAGAGAATATAACACAAGCAGACTCACAGATATAGAAAACAAACTAATGGTTACCAGTGGGGAGAGGGAAAGGAGAAGGGGCAATACAAGGGATAGGAGATTAAGAGGCACAAACTATTACATATAAAGTAAGCTACAAGGATATATTGTACAACACAGGGAATATAGCCAATATTTTATAATAACTAAATTGAGTATAACATTTAAAACTGAATCACTATACTGTACACCTTATATAATATTACACATCAACTATTTCAATTATAAAAATTTCTTGAATGGAACCACAGGAAAAAATATATATATACATATATTTTTTTTCTCTGATTATCTGACCCTCTCTATACACTAAGAGTTACCATAGGGATTTGGTATTCATTTATTTGAGTATCACCTGAAGACTTTGAACTTTCACATACACAATAAAAACTTCTGCTGGTTTTTGTCATTACTGTTTTTTTAAAAAGCCTACATTTTCTGTAATCCATCTAAATAAGAATTTTGACTTTCAACCAGTAGATGGCAGAATAACATCACCCCCTAGAAAGTAGTTGTTCAGAGACTGTTGAAAATAGAGGAACTATCTATTATTAGTGCATTTGGTTAAGGACCACAACTTTAACAGTTCTGTAGTGTATGCAATCATCTTTAGTGAATATCTGAGTCTTCTTTTTTCAACCATCACTCGGCCATTCAAATATATGCTTAAACGTGGATACTAGCAACACAGATAAGATCAAAATCGGGGGAGAAATTCCAAGAAATTCATTTTTAAAAGTATGGGGACTTCCCTGGTGGCACAGTGGTTAAGAATCTGCCTGCCAATGCAGGGGACACGGGTTCGATCCCCGGTCCGGTAAGATCATCCCACATGCCGCAGAGCAACTAAGCCTGTGCACCACAACTACCAAGCCTGCGCTCTAGAGCCCACGCGCTGCAGCTACTGAGCCCGCAATGAAGCGTAGCCCCTGCTCACCGCAACTAGAGAAAGCCCATGCGCAGCAACAAAGACACAACACAGCCAAAAATTATTAACACATTTATGTGGAATCTAGAAAAACGGTACAGATGAACTGGTTTGCAAGGCAGAAATAGAGACACAGATACAGAGAACAAACGTATGGACACCAAGAGGGGAAAGCGGGGGGTGGGTGTGGGAGGGGATGAACTGGGAGATTGGGATTGACATATATACACTAATATGTATAAAATAGATAACTAATAAGAACCTGCTATATATATAGCACAGGGAACTCTACTTCGCTGTATGGTGGAAACTAACACAACACTGTAAAACAACTATACCCCAATAAAAAAATTTTTTTTAATTAAAAAAAATAAAGAATACCTCCCTTTAACAAAGGAATTTTAAATTCTAATTCTAGAATTATCCCTATTAAAATTACCTACAAGGCACAATGCCTCGTGTTACAACTATAATCTGCTGGAAGTATTAACCAATGCTTTAAATTATGATACAAATAATATGAAACAAGGTTTTTATACTATGCAGATAACATGACTCTCTAAGGTAAAAACAGAGAATCCCCCCAAATCCCAAAATGTTAAGAATCAATGAGAGTAATAACAAAAACATGGTAAAATCATGTATTTCCTACTACTGCAATAGAGTTTGAAATATGTGAAAACAAAACCCCATTCAAAACAGCAATCTACATGCCAAGGACAACTTGAATAAAATATCATTATAACTGAAGAAAAAGACCCTAGATTGCCCATATTATAAATAAGACTTTTATTACATGATTTTTACAAAGCATAAAAATTCAGTGAGAAAGTAAAGATTATTCAGAAAGTTGTGATGGAACAAGTGGATAATAACTTGGAAACAGAAAACAGAAAGCTAGTAAAAAGCTATATCCATAACAATAACATAAAGTACCAGGGTAATTACACCTTCACATGATGGGGGGAAATTGTGCAAGACAGCATTAAAAAAATGACAAAGGAAAAACTAATTTCACTACATTACAAAAAATACCTTGTATGTTAAGACATGCACTCAAAGAAAGATGGGAAAATACTTGCTGTAAATAGAGATTAATAGTCTTAATATAAAAGGAATTTTCATAAATTTATTTTAAAAATTCATCTTCATTTCAACCAGAAAAAAAAACTATTTGAACAAGAGACAAGCAGTAAATGCTACCTTAGCACGTTAAGAATAAGCACTGACAAAGCAATAAAGGACAAGGAATGTGACATCAGTACTATGTAAAAAAACAAAATTATCACCAAAAGGTCAAAATGCAAAAAAAGACAGACATATTTGACTATTAAACTGAATGTGTAAAGGTGGTCAGAAGGTACAAATAAGTCCTGGGGATATAACGTTCAGCATAGTGACTATCAATAATACTGTATTGTATATTTGAAAGTTGCTAAGAGAGTAGATCTTAAAAGTTCTCATCACAAGAAAAAAATTGTATTAACTATGTGTGGTAATGGAAGTTAAGTAGACTTGTATCATTTCATAATATATATATAGAATTATTATGTTGTATGCCTGAAAAAAGTATCATTATATCTGAATTTTTAAAAATTGAATAGCCCAGCCCCCATAAAAATGACATAAATTGAGGAAAAAAGTCTTTGTAGCTAATAGGATACTTAAAATAATAGACAGGGACAAATGATTCACATATGAAAAATGCACATGCTCAATAAACAAAAAATTCAGTGTTTCCAATAATTAAAGAAACATAAATCCAAACAGTAAGATAACTGGAACTGCCAAGATTGCCTTTGAAATAGTCACTAAACACATTCTGGTGGAAACGCATAGTCACACACTCCTGGAAATATTTTTCAAAAGCCTAAAAAAGCCTCACTATTTGACTCAGATTTTACTTAGAATTTATCACAGGGTAATAGAGATAAACAAAATTTTATGAAAGAATATTAAATCTTGCTTAATTTATGATAAAAAACTGGGGGTAGATATTTAAATATATAACCATAGGGAAATGGAAAAAAAATATGAAGGCACATTCATGGGTGAAATACTGTATAGACATTTAACACTTTCAAATAAAAGAACTTGTGAAAATCATTAAGACAAAACTAAAGTAAAAAATTATGCAATACAATGACAATTAGTAACAAATATCTTACTAAATGCTTCTCTATGTTTTATGCTAATCACTTTATAATATTATCTCCTTCCAATTCTGATATAGACACAATTATTAATGCCCACCACTGATCCCATAGACAAATGAGAAAATGAAGCTTAGAGAGGTTAACTTACCCTAAGGTCTTTCAATCGTTGAGCTGCGGATAGAACGTTGGTTTTACTTCTGATAGTATGCTTCTGTAGTTTTGAATGAAATTTTCTGTAGAAGTATATTTTGTCTTTATAATCAGAACAAGATAATTTTAATTACAAACCAGAAAAATTTGAACATGATTAAATATGTTTGCTTTGCAGGTAATCTACAGAAATACTACTCTTGGCAAGTGGGAAAAAAATTAAATATGGATTTTTATCTGATTTAAAAATGGAATGTTTTTCTTAATGCACATGCATTTGATAATTAGGAAAAAAGCACCTTACATATTATTTTCTAATACATACACATTTTAGAAAACTTGGAGAAAGCCATAATGAAAGCAGTGTGTGCCTTTGGAAGTTGAACTTCCTTTTATCATCCAGATTTTAGCTTAAGTTCTGACATATTTGCAAAGTACTTGACAAATGTCTGTACATATATAAATTCATAATATACCTAGTATTAACATGTTACTTTTGACATGTGGAATCACTGATAATTTACACCCTCTGTTCACTTTTATTTTCCTGTACTTACTGTAATAGACAGGAATTATTTTTATAATCAGGAAACTTAACAGAAGCTTATTTTTGAACCTATCAGAAAAACTAAAACAAGAAATAAAATGTTAACAGAATGCTTTACATGCTTGCAGCTTTTATCCTCTTTTATTTTTCTAAATGTTCTGTAAAAAAAAAACTATCAGCTTGTAAAATAAAGATATATCTTTCCAATCATTTTAGTCACCAAAAATTTCTTTACCTGTAAGGAAGGAATTCCAGATTTAATTAGCATAGCACCAGTCAGCTGTTGTAATGATTATCAAGAGTCCTGTCAACTGCAGAAAGTTATACAGTAAAGAAGGAGAGGTGGGATGTGTGAGGCTGGAGGCAGGGGGTAAAGGTGGAGCAGTTAACTTACCTGGCTGAACAATATTTAGTTAATTACAAAGCAACAGGGTCAAATGTAATAGAAGGCAGAAACCTTTTCTCAACAAGGGAAAGAGGAAAACTTATGCAGAGCAGACATGGGGCAATACCATCTCAGCATGTCAGAATTAGCACCAAAAAAGTAATACATCAAAATGATGTAAAAAATAAAGGAACCATAGCAAAATTATACCCAAAAGGTCAAAATGCAAAAAGATGGACAAATTTGATCCCAAAAATTAACTAAATGGCCCTGCCTTTGTAAACCTCTAACAGATTGAGAAAAAAAGTCAATGCAAGCAAATGCCAGTTAAATTATATTTATTATATAAAGAGATCCTATAACTCGATATGAAAAAGGAAGCAACTCCAATAGGTATTACAAGGGCAAAGGATATTAACATTCGATTAAAGAGGAACACAGCTACTCAAAAAACACAAATATTTAACTTCATTAATAATTAAGGAAATAATTGGGATGCTATTTCTTGCTTATTCAATGTACAAAGTTATTAGCAATTTCTACTTTTTCTATTTCCTAAATGTTCTCAAATGTGCTATTTTTAGTAATAAAAAATTGAATCATTAAAAAAAATAGGAAGTATGAAAATTTCTGCCAATGCAGAAATCATAAAAGCATTAAAATGAATCAACACCTGTATGGGCAGTGAGGTTCAGATCCCTTGAAGCCAATTCCTTTTGTCTTGGTTCCTGAGTTTTATTATGAGGTTGTCAAAGAGAAGGTTGTTCCTGATTTACACTATGACAATCTCCCAAGTATAGGGATATAAATATAAACATATGTATGTAAATGTATATATGTAAATTTTTTCTTCAGGTAGACAATTATTCCAGGGAAGTAACTCTTCAGATTCTTCAGAATCACTCACTTCGGAGGACTCCTATGATTCCATTTGCAGATAAGGTCCCATTAAGCTCTCCCCATGTGGTTCTGAACCAGTAGGGATGCCCTTGGTATTGAAGAGGCTGAAGATCTACTTTAGTACTGCCTGCAAGACAGCAGCTTTCTACAGCTGGCTTCTTAGGGAATGTGAAGTTGGTCCTGTCCTTTAGACATAGCCAAAAGGACATTTTTCTCATCTGATGCCAAACAGTACATCTTCTGCTTGCTCAGATTACAGCCTTGAGGCAGATCACACAAAGCTCAGGATGCACATGGGATGGAGCAGCACCAGGGCAACCACCTCAAATCAAACAGTCGTGTTAGAATGACTAAGTTGGGAGACTGAACTTAAAAACCTATAGCTTTGTTCAGAATGTTTTTCTTTGTCTTGTTTGTAAGTTTTACTGAACAAAAAGGTGGAATGTAGCAGAGGCTAAAGTTACTGAGCACAAGCAATTCTCTGAGACTTGAACTTTGCTAAATAACCTGTGTAAAAGCAACTCTACAGAAAACAATATACAAGCAGAAAAAGTGACAAGTTTCATCTGTAGTAACAATTCAGTCAAATGACAAATTTGGTTGTCAATTTAATGTTGTAGTTCTTATCTACATCAATTCAGTAAGACTACATAGACATTTATTCTCTAGTACTGAATTCCCATTTGAATAGAAATAGCTGCTAGGTGGAAGAAAAGAATTTAAATTTAAAAACAATTTCACTATAGCTAAAGTGCCAATTGATTTAAGAATTATGTGTATGAATGCATATACATATGTATGTATGTGTGTGTGTATTTTCTCTCTCCCTCTCCCCAGAAAGATATGAAATCCTGACTTAGGGTTATACTATTTTTTGAGTTAATATTTTTGAATTTATTATTTCTCTGGTCTGCCTAAGAATCGTCACATATTCTGAATGTACCCACATAATCTGGTGAGTTGGCAGCTATGTCAAAAACTCTATGAAAAAAGGGAGGCAGCTAATAAGGCTTGGAGACCTTTTTTGTTTATTATTTTAGGTTAGAGCAGGCAGCCTCCCTTTGATGTTTTGTAGTCAAAGATGAAAACTTTCAACTTTGAAGCATAATGAACATAATTATACATTTACTACAATCACCTACACTTTGACTTACACACCACCACAAAAAGACATCTAACAAACATTTTTCTACTTATCTTTTTACATTTGTTAAAATGGCTACGTTGAATACATTTTCAGAATGCATTTGTTAACCATCTGATAAACATACTAAGCCAAGCAATACAAATAACATCAATTACCTTTTTATCTAATAACTGTACCAATCAATGTAAGAAGATACAACTGAAGGGGAAGTATGGGATCATCCATGATGCACTGCAAAGGTATTACACCTTGGTCCTAAGAATGATCTGAAGGTGCTGAAAGAGGTGATTCTCTGGAAGGTGACCCAGGGTTTTCTTCAGGTGGAAAAACTGTGAGAGTACAAGCTCGAATGCCACCAAGTGACTCTGGAAGGTCAAAAACTTTATGCCACTCATCCTTTTCTGGGTCATATTTCTGGACAATTTCTACCATACAACGATTATTCCAAGAATATCCACCTACGACATAGATTTTATTTTCAAAGACGGCAACTCCGACATCACTTTGACCTCTTAACATGGCAGCAATTGGTGTCCACTGGTCAAGGGTTGGTGAATAGTATTCACAGCTTAGAACATCATCATAATCACTTGTTCCTCTGAAGTGATTGCCACCAATGACATAGAGCTTGTCTCCAACTGTACACATGCAATGCAGACCTCTGACTGTAGTCATTGGAGCCTTCTGTGTCCATTTGTCTGTATCAGGGTCAAAACACATGAGCTCGTTTTGGAAAGTATCATGAGTAATTCCTCCTGAAATATACATTAAGCCTCCATACACTGTTCCAGCATGGCCATAGTGGGGTTCACTCATTTTTGCAACATAGCTCCACTCATTCATTCTTGGATTGTAACATTCTACTGTGGCCAGCTCACCAGCCGCACTTCGCCCACCAACGGCATACAAATGTCCTTTGAGAGCACTCAAGTGGAAAAATGTGCGCTTTTCATTTAATGAAGCAACCTGCATCCATTTATTATACCGAGGATCAAATCTGAAAACTGTATCAACAGCAGTTTTTCCTTTTGTATCATAATTACTTTGACCACCAACTACATAAAGAAAGTTTCCAATGACAGCAATGCCATGCTGGTAACGAGGAGCATCCATGGGAGCTAAAGATCTCCACTCTTGCGCCCTTTCATCATACATCCGTAATTCTTTACTGACAACCAGCTGCTGCCTCAAAACTCCTCCTAATGTAACCAAGTGGGTTGAGTCAGATCTAATGGCAGTTCTATCTGACTGCATCACTGGCTGCATATATGGCATCATTTGGTAATTGCTAGCTTCCAAAAGCAAATTCACACAGGTATTGTCTGTTCTCATGAAATCTACTGTCTGCACGTAATTGATGAGATCCTGTGGTGTCATCAGTGGAAATCGAATATTCTTCATTAATTTTGCAGCATAATCCATCCGAGGGTCTTCCAACCTTAGCCAGCGACAGGCAGCCTTGAAAAGCTCAAGTTCAGTACAGTGCTTAAGACTATTGCTGGAAAGCACAAAGGCAAGCCTTTCAAAAGGGAGTTTTAAAAACTCCCCAGTACTCAATAATGCCGGAAAATTCTTCAGGATGAAATTATTGACATATTTATCTACTTCTATAAGATTGTAGGTGTTAGCAATTCGTCCAACTTCAACACAGTTATCTAAAGATACTCCTGAAATAAGAAACACTTTACAGAAGTCTAAAACAGGTAAAATTTGTAAAAAGCTAGCAGCTTCAAGTGTGTCCTGAAGATTGTCCATATTAAGAGAAAGTTTTGCAGTATAAATAAAATCAATTATTTTCTTCAGACCAACTTTGTTCACCCCATGAAGCTTAATGCACATTAAATCTTGTTCTTTCATTCCACCTGTGAACATAGCCTTGAAATAATCACTAGCAGACGCCATCATAGCTCTATGAACAGGGAAGATTTCATCTCCATCACCTGGTACCAGGGTCACGTCACAAAGCAATCCTTCTATTCTAAGCTGATCAAAGCCTTGCAAAACCACCGAACTGTGAGTATTGCTGGTAAAAAAACGTGTGGTTCCTGCCTTGCAAGGCTGTAAATGGGCGGAGACGCCCATTTCACCGTTACCAAGAGACACTTTCATGAGAAAGCCTTCCTCTTGCACAAAGATGTATGCCGGCCAAAGAGGTTATGACCTGAAAGCTTTAAAGGAAACGAGGATGTCCCAAGAGCAAGAGAGCTTGCTTTCCTTATCAAGGGCAAACAGTCACGATGGCACACCTCAGAACACACCAGACACTCTCTGAAAATTGGTCTATAGCAGGACCACAGAGGGCTGTGGACCTCAAATCTGATTATTATGTAGATGATTCATCACCTGAAGGCAGTCAGTGACCCGGTTCACCTCGTCCGGCCTGCGTTGTCGCCCCTCCCGCAGTCCCGCTCCGGGCCAAGGGGGAGGTGCCGCCACGCCCTGCGGCCCCGTGGCTCGCTCGGCGACGATGCCGGGCACCTCAGCGAGCGGCCCGTCGCGCCCTCCGCTGTCCTTAGAGCGTCGCCGCGGCTACGGGCCCGTCCTGGAGCAAGGGCCTGGAACACGGCGCTGCAACACGGGCCGAGGCCCCGACGCCGAACCGGTCCTTCCGGAAAGGCCTGCTCCCAGGATCCCCCGGGCTAGGAGCGGCCGTGGCAGCTACTGCGGCTGCGCGGCCGCCCGACCTCGCCAGTGGGCGGTCGTGTGGGGGATGGGAGGAAGTGGGCGGGGGACTGGAAGGGCGGGGTTTGGGCAAGGCGGGGGCTGTGCAGGATGGGCCCGCGGGGCCTCTTGGGGTATTTTGTTTGTGGCATTAAATGGGCTGGAGTGGGTGCATGTGTATTATGCTTGACCTAAACCTTTCACGGCAGCTGAGCTGTCCCCCTTAATGCATACTTTGAGATTTACACTTCCTGGCTTCTTCCTTTTGTTACTTCTGAGTGACAATGAAATGCGGCTTTTGCAGAAATTGAAAGGCAGCATGGGGGAAAATGCTTAAAGTTTTTCCTCTATAAAAAAAACTAAAATTCTTATCCCACAGGGGAATGCCCTGGTGGTCCAATGGTTAGGACTCGGCGCTTTCACTGCTGTGGCCCGGGTTCAATCCCTGATCCGGGAACCAAGATACCACGAGCCACGCAGCCAAAAAAAAAAAAAAATCCCACACAATTTAATGGACACTTCAGTTATAACTTTGGTTCATAGTTTCAAATTTTAATCATTTAAAACATGTCATTTGCCTCTTTTAAAATACCAAATTGTGACTATGCTATGTAAGTAATTTAGCCTGAATTTTTGCCACGCAATGGAATTCCATCATCAGTAAATTTTTCGTGCTTTTGTTTTCTACTCACAAATTTTTAAATGGATACACAATTGTCTAATAACTACACATACTATAGTTTCCTTGCCCATCATTTGTTCCTGAATATATACTTTCTTGTTCTCCACAGTTTTATAGAATCTGAGTACAAAACTTTACCTGTTTTTGGATAAATCCTAAGGGCAAAATGCTGTCACCAGCAACGTTTGAGTGTGTATTTCCCTGCTACTGATCTTTCCCTTTATGGATATTTTGCTAACTTACATTTTTAAAATTACTAGTAAATTGGAATTTGAGCATATGAATAAATGTATACTTTGACACAACTGCTTCCAACATTTTCCAGTTTGAAGTTATTACTGTCTATAAATCCTTCCAGTTTCTTTATGCATATGCCAACTGATGAGAATATAGGTACATTCTTTTATTACACTCTCCCCCTTTTTTAATATAAAAGATAGCATACTATACTCACTGTTCTGCACCTATCTTTTTTAACTTGGAGATCTTCTCATTCATATATAGATAACTGCTTTATATTTTTAAATAGCTGTACTGTCTCCCATTGAATGGGTATGTCCTACATTATTTGATTAGTCCCCTACCGATGGACATTTAGCTGGTTCCAATGGTCTTCTGTTGTTTCTGGTAGATGGCAGCAAGGTCCAGAAGGCTCAAATCACTGCTGTCCTCCATCAGATGCTTCAGCAAATCTTCAAACTGTTCAGCATAAGAGGTTGGTTGGCATGAGACTGGCCTGGAGAAGTTCTTCACTGGACTTCATCAGCATTGGCAAGTCCTGGAGACCAGCTTGGTGCAGTAGTTGGGGATGGAACGAGACTCCCCTGAGCTGTGAAGACTCCATAATGGCTGTGAAAAAGCACTTCCAAGAAAACAGTTTTTCTCTGGAAAGAAAGAACAGAGCTGCTACACCTGGGTAGTTGCCAGAGCAAGAAATCATGAAATCCTTCTCTTTATTATCAAGCTTGCAAGAAAGATTAAGAGCTAAGGAACTAGAGGTATGCTCTTAAAGAAACAATTATGGACAGATACAACTCATCGTACTCCCACATGTTTAATAATTTCAAAGACTTTTTTTTTCTGCCTTCATCATAAAATAAATGGATTAAATTTGTCAAAACATTTATCGGTAGTATTAAGCAACTATAAGTAAAAGCATCTAGTTCATAGGGGGCACCATACCATCACAAATAACCTTATTAATGTACTTATGTACTTAAATATCTATTTTACTATATTTATTATATTTCAGTATTTTTGCTTGTATTTGTGCTAATTACACAAGTGTTCATCTTTATATTTTTAAGTTATTTAAAGTTTTACTTTCAAATCTTTTTTGCATTTGTTTATTTTTAAGAAAGTAATACCAAGACTGATTTTGCAACCTCAATTAAATGATGGAACTGCAGTTCATTCATTCATTTAATTAAACTTATGTATCTAAATCACAGGTTCTATGACTGCCTTCATAGGATTAAAAAAGTGAAGAAAGAAAATGAAGTGCCAGCCCTCTTGAAACTTCCCTTTTTGCCAGAAGGAAACATAGGGCTTCCCCTGTGGCACAGTGGTTGAGAGTTCGCCTGCCGATGCAGGGGACACGGGTTCGTGCCCCGGTCCGGGAGGATCCCACATGCCGCGGAGCGGCTGGGCCCATGAGCCATGGCCCGTGAGCCTGTGCGTCCAGAGCCTGTGCTCAGCAACAGGAGAGGCCACAACAGTGAGAGGCCCGCGTACCACAAAAAAAAAAAAAAAAAAAAAATCTGACAGAAGGAAACATGAAAGTATTAATCAATCAATTCATTCATTTCAACTACATTATATACTAACACCATAAGCAAAAGAAAAGTGGCTTCTGTCACCAGAAACTGGAGGATGCAGAGATTCTAAGACTTGATGCTGGATGTACAGTTCTAGAACTTTCAGAGTGCTATGGCTAGAAGTGTTAACCTAGGAGCTGGGTTATCCTGGTCTCTGAAGGCCCAGGAAGGAATGAGGTCTTTTAGAAATAGAGAACAGGAGGACCAAAAACTAAACCTTAGGGACCTTCATATTTTAATGAAGAGAAGAGAATAAGGAGCCTGAAAAGGACACTGGAATGGTATGCAACACAATAGCAGGACAACCAGGAGACAGTGGTGATGAGAGGATGTTTCAAGGAAGAAATACATTTAAAACATGATATCTTATATTCAGGGAAAATGAGGGCTGGTTTGGCAGAGTTAATTCCACAGAATCCGGATTGGAATATACTGACTAAGGTTAAATAAGAGAAAAGGTTTTGGAGACAGAATGAATAGAAACTTCTTTTGAGAAGTTTATCTGTGAAAGGAAGAAGAGAACTAGGGTAGCACCTGGAGAATAAAAGTGTGTGTTTATATTACTGGATATAATTTTAAAAAATTTTTACAAACACTTTTGGGGGACACATTTCAAGAAATGTATGTAGTAGCACAAAGCACATAAAAATCAATATATATTTTTTAAAATAACTGCTTAGATAACAGCCTAAAATGTCAAGCATCATTGTTAAATCATTTCTAAATACTAGTATGCTGGAATGCCTTTTCATATGCTTTGTTTGCTATTTTTAGTTCTTTTATTTGTGTTTCAGTTTATGACATTAACTAGTTTCCTACTGCCCTTGTGAATTGTTTTTATGCATCCTTAAGTCTTAAAAGTACATATAAACCATTTATGCAGATGGTAGCTATATTCCTATGATGCAACTATTTGTCAATTTTATGTTTACAAATAATAGCTCATTTTCTTTATATTATCTCCTAATGCCAGAATGTTGAACATGTAGAACCAATCCTCTGCCATTTTCATTCCTCTATTGATCTTATGGATTATCAATTCCCTTTTATGTTTTAAATCTTTCACATTTATTTTTTATAGTACATTAGGATTTTTTTTTTCATCTGTAATACGAGATGAGAATCTAAATTGATTTCCGTTCAGGTTGCCAATTTACCCTGTTACCATTTACTGAAACTTTTTTTTTTTTTTTTTTTTTTGCTGCACCAATGTGGCTTGCAGGATCTTAGTTCCCTGACCAGGGATTGAACCCGGGCCACAGGAGTGAAAGCTTGGAGTCCTAACCACTGGACCACCAGGTAACTCTCCTGGGATTTATTTTCTTTATTACTCTGATCACCTAACTCCTTACTGTCACTGTATTTATACTGTTGCTGCTTTATAATACAGTTCATTTTCTGGTAAAGCTATATATGTAAGAATTCTTCCTCTTCTATACTTTGATAGTTTTGCTTGGTGATCTTTCTTAATTAACTTTTGAACTGTTCTACAGAAGTCAGCATTGGGTTTATAAAAATCATGAAATTTCGTGGACTCAAAAATAACCATACACGGGCTTCCCTGGTGGCGCAGTGGTTGCGCGTCCGCCTGCCGATGCAGGGGAACCGGGTCCGCGCCCCGGTCTGGGAGGATCCCACATGCCGCGGAGCGGCATACTTAAGAATCTGCCTGCCAATGCAGGGGACACAGGTTCGATCCCTGGTCCGGGAAGATCCCGCATGCCGTGGACCAACTAAGCCCGTCCGTGCGCCACAGCTACTGAGCCTGCACTCTAGAGCCCATATGCCACAACTACTGAGCCCACGTACCACAACTACTGAAGCCCATGTGCCTAGAACCTGTGCTCTGCAATAAAAGAAGCCACCGCAAGGAGAAGCCCACGCACCACAACAAAGAGTAGCCCCTGCTCGTCGCAACTAGAGAAAGCCCGCACGCAGCAACGAAGACCCAACGCAACCAAAAATAAATAAATAAATACATAAATTTTAAAAAAACTAATAACCATACTGCAGTGGATATAAAATTCTGAGGAATTTCCATCATCAGATGGAAAAATGAAACTGGATAGGAGAATTTCTCGTCCACAAAAATCTAAGGTAAAGAACAAAAAATAGATTAAAATCATCAGAAAGTAAAAATGTAGCCACCAAAAAGAGAAGCCCAGGGAAAAAGAAAAAGAATAATTCTGCAAGTAAAAATAATTAGATTAAAAAAACCCCACAGAAATCCAACATATTGCTTAAAGAATCACTCATAACTCACTATGTACTATGTGAGGTTCTGCATGGAACCCTTATTCTGCTTGGAGGCAACTCAACTTCCCTGAGTCTCGGTTTTCTCAAATGGAAAATGGGATGAAAAATATTCGTAGAGCTGATGTAAATACATTTTAAAGCTCTTAGAGGGACTTCCCTGGTGGTCCGGTGGTTAAGACTGAGCTTCCACTATAGCGGGCACAGGTTGGATCCCAAGATCCCACATGCCGAGGCAGCGCAGCCAAAAATAAAAAGCTCTTTAGAATGGCTCCTTCCTCGGGGTTAACCATAAGTGGTAACTCTTTTCTTCATTTCCCCATATAAACCTATATGAGAATATTATGTGTCTTTTTCTATAAACTGGTTTGAAACTGTACCATCTCACTCTGGATAGCTGACTGACAAAGTCAACTGAATTGGTGAGAACCTAGAAGAGTGAAAGATAGGTATGATCATATCAAAGACATGTTTGATTTATATTCAGTCAGCACAATGGCTTAAATCAATATCTGAAATTGAAGGGAATCTCCTAGGCTGGAATGGGAAAAATATACTGTATTCTTTTGCTGATTCTGGCGCCTGGCACCTCTCCCTGCTTTCCTGGATCTATTCTTTGGCTTCCATTTCACAGTACTTTCCTTCTCCTTTAGGGCTGAAATTTCCAGGGAGCCCTCCTCCTTCACTCCCTTTCCTTGCACTGCCCTCTCCTACTTGCACAGCTACCTCCTGTTCTGTTGTGATTTCTGGTTTAAGTTTTCCCAGATGGACACAAATAGAAAGTAAAAGTTGAATGATATTTTCAGATTTTGTAGGAACACATATAAGAGAAGTCTTCCTTTTTTATGTTGAATACTTTTGAAACATGAGGGCCCACATAATTCAAAGGAAGCAGGAAGCAGGGTCCAGTAACTGGGTGGGCTACAAAGCCCTCCCAGGAAAAGAAGCCCTCCCAGGAAAAGAAGCCCCTACTGGCCAAGTGTGACAGGGCCAGACACCAAGTCTGGCAGTCTTCTGGTCTGTGCAGATGTGCTCCTTTTAGGGAATTTTCCTCCAGAGCTGATCAGAGGTTCTTTCCTGACAGGAACTGACCCTAATATTGGAATAAGCCTCTTGCCATAGTCTTTGTTACGAAGAGAACAAGTCTTCAACTTCAGGCAGGGTGTGGCTCCTTTGATCTAGGAGCAGGTATGGTGAGAGAAAAAGGAGCCAAAAGGAGGTTCCTTCCTCCAACCTGCTGGGCAGACCCAGGGCTCCTGATTAATGATCTGATCCACATACTGACACTGGGAGGGGGGTAGGCCCTGAAAATCTCAGGGTAAAAACCACAACAGTATATCTGAGTACAATCTCATATTTGAGGGTCCACTAAATTTCTCTATTAACAGTAAATTCCCAGTTTCACAAATTCATTTTTTATAATGGATCTTTTAACTTTATCATTAGAAAAAATACGTTCATTGTAACTTTGCATAAGGACTGCAACAGCCCCTTCTACCCCTGACACAGTAGTAAAAGGCTGCAGTCCTGCTCCATGCCAGCCTCCAAATCCCTTTTTATCACTGGATGCCACAATACTCAAGGATCATTTTTTCCTCACCACTTGCCTTTTACTTTCAACCCGCAGAGCACGCAAAGATACTCAAACCTATTCCCCACTTTTTCTTTCAACACCACCTCCTCACTTGACCTACACTTCCCAAGTCCATCTTTCCCTCTTCCATCACCCATGTTTCAAAGACTAACTCCATGGCCAAGGTTGCAAAGCTCCTTGGAAGAAACCCTCAAGCAGATCAGGGAAAAGAAATTCAGTCCCCAGCCTGGATAGCTCTTTCCCTTCACCTTCACCTGTGGCAAAGGAAGGCCAGATGACCATGAGAGGGACCTGCTCTAATTCTTCTCATAGGCTTGCAGAATTAGTCCCTCAGAGTGGGAAAGATTGCAAACAGGACAAGAATCTATAATCTACTCAGGACGGAGAATACCCTAGGAGACTCTCAGAAGGAGAGCATTAAAGACGGGATGCAGGAATTTGGGTCCTTCCACATAACAGATTAGTTACCTTGCCCAGGACAGGGAATTAGCAGAGATCCCTGCAAGCAAGTCTCCCCAGTTCGTGCTACAGGCTCCATGAAAGAATAACTTTAAAAACCGGATGAAATGTTTGTGTCAGATGCTTCATCCACAGAAAACTGGGAAGGTACAGGAAGATCCACAGCACAAATCCATAGTGATGTCAGCCTCTGTTGAGAGCCTAAACCTACTAGAAATTAGAGCAGTGTTAATGGATAAAGTGGGTAGTGAAACTCAGAAGAACAAGTCAGATACTGGTCAGATCCTAGAGAAGAAACTGAGGCTTATGCATGAATTAAGGAAAGAAAAGACAGTCCACCCATGGAGGAACTCAAGGACCAACAGAGTCCAAAGACAGAAATTCCTGTGATGGCAGGGCCCCTCCTCCCCCAAAGAAAGGTAAGGGCTGAGTGTCACATCCTGCAGCCTTCAAGCAGGTGTGAGGGCCCAAGTGCACCGACCATCCATGCCATTTGTTCTACCCAAACTTCACTACATGCTTTCCAAGAGGTACACACCTTTACCTTTGCTGCCTAAAAACTTCCACATGTCTAAGAAACTGGATTCTTCTTGTACTGAAGGTAGACTCATGAACTGTTTTTGCCTTTTGGCTGATTCCCTGCATACTGGTTATATTTAACCTTAAATACACTTGCTACATGCTGGCTGTCTTCTGCCAACCTGCAATGTTTCAAGTACACAATACAAAAAAACGAGGAAAACTGCCACAAAAATTTAATACTGTTCATCATAGAAAGACTAGTCCAGTGAGCTTCCGTGCTACCCAATGAAAAGACAAGTGATCTTGGATTAGACCAGTGGAAAGAGTGCTACACTTTATAAGACCATAAACTGAATCATTTACAACTTATACATGTATTTCTTTTGTATACTTTTCAAAAGATTCTGTTTTTAATAAGTTAAAATGTGTCCCATTGTAGCCCCTTAAGGTAGTGCCAGTGGTGCCTATATTATCCGTCAGTTGAAGACACGAGCAGCCCCACAAAATTGACTGGGACCAAAGGCAAAAAAAAGGGTGTATTCAGAAACGGTTGTCTAAGTAGACCAGAACAATCAATCAGAAGAGAAACCCCAGGGCTTCCCTGGTGGCGCCGTGGTTGAGAGCCCGCCTGCCGATGCAGGGGACACAGGTTCGTGCCCCGGTCTGGGAAGATCCCACATGCCGCAGAGGGGCTGGGCCCATGAGCCATGGCCGCTGAGCCTGCGCGTCCGGAGCCTGTGCTCTGCAACGGGAGAGGCCACAGCAGTGAGAGGCCCGCGTACCGCAAAAAAAAAAAAGAAGAGAAACCCCATCTGGTCTTCTGCCCTATCTATCTGGTCATTATGTTATTGTGCCCTTACTATCTAATGATATAAACTAACTTTTCATCAGAAAAAGAGAAATACTTCACTTTTTACTCCAAAAAGTAGCTGATCCAAATGGTCCATCTGGGAAGAGTAGAAAGGCTAAAAAATAAAAAAATAGCTTAATCTCTTAGCAGAGCCTTATGAGCAGGGTTCATTATTTTTAATGTCTGGGGGGTCAAAATAGAAGATCTCATATATTATGCTATTGTAGGTCAGATACCTGGGAAAGCAGACTCTGAGACAGAGATAAGCACGCAAGGAGTTTACTGGAGAATGCGTGGATCAGTCATTGTGGCAAAGAGAATTTGAGCAGAAGTTGAGCTGCAGTGCAGTCACAACAGGGCTTTAGCCAATCCCAAGGGAGCTCTGACTCTGGGATGACCCTGTGGAGGTAGAGAGAAGGGGCCAGGCCTTTATATCCCCACATTGACAGGTAATTGGAGGCAGGCTGACCCAGGAGGGGGAAATAACTTTGGGCTAAATGAGTCACTTTAGCCAAGAGCAGTTTCCAGAGAAGACCTGCATGCTGTCAGCATGAAGCTCTATCAGCAGCTAAAGGGAGTAAGTTCTCAGGTCTTAAAGGGAGCTGTGAATGGTGCATCAGATGTCTATTATAAATGTCTTTTTTAAAAAGAAGTTTTGGGGTTTTTTTTGTTTGTTTGCTTTGTTGTTTTCTCTCTTCCTCTTTCTTCTTTTGTATGGTCACACTCAAACTTCCAGCTAGGTCCATAATTTGCAAAAATGTCTAACAAGATTGTGATGGACAAAGTATACTCTGAAAACAGTGGCCCTCTGATGTTTATTATAAGCAGTTTATAGATGTGACATTTATTGTCTCTACCTGAGGGCATTATAGTAGCAGATGGGGTAACTGGATTGGGCACCTTCCCTGTGAATGGGAAAGATGTAGATACTGGGAAACCAAGGATGGAATGTAGGAGGACATGTTATCTGTCTTCACAGCCCTTCCCTAAGAACTGCCCTCCAGCTCTGATATCCGGACCTGAAAGCTATGAATAATAAAACCAGTGTAAGCCAATCACAAAGCTAATCTTAAGAATCTGACTCAAGAAAGCCAGAACCTGAGACTCAGGAGCTGAGTCACATGAATGAGAATGTTCTAAGGTTGCTGGAGTTTATACAGTTCTTACCTCTTCTCAGGCTTTATGGTTTAACTTCTACTTGAATTCTGGAGCTATCACAGTATTCCTGGAATAATTACCTTGCAGCTCATATCAGTGCAGATTGTCACATCTTCTAAGAAGTGTGTGTGTATTTTTTGACGATGTCATGATGTCCCTTTAATAATAAAAAGATACAATTTTAAAATGTTTTATCATAGATTATCCATTTAGAAATTTCTATTACAAATGTATATTGTATAATATGCACAGTATTTTATAACTGTAGTACCTAGGTATATTATCAATAAAATAAATACATTGGAGGTGTGTGCTCAACATTTTTTCCAAGTGGGGTGGAAGGTGAAATGCTGAGGACCTATATCTCCATAATCCTGGGGGCTCCACTTAAAAACATGGGTGGACAGTCTCTGGGATTCCACGTATTTGTTGAAAGTTGAGTTTTGTTTGGGTCACAGGAACAGCAAGTCACCCCTTCTAGAACCTGGGTTCACCGACAGCCCCCGCCCTGATCACCTTATGTCTCACTCCTAATTCTCCTCTCATCCTATTACATTATCTGCCTGGGTAGGTAGCTAATCTATCACCATCATGAGTACAGTAAGATCTCAGGTTCCCTTGAGGAGTCTCAGGGTTCAAGTAGCCTCTAAATATTCAGTGCCGTGTCAAGGCCAGTCTAGGACTTCATACAGGTTCAGTGCCAACCACCTGCAAAGGGGTGAGCAGGACCCACTGCAGGGAAGGGACTCTAACTTAAACAACCCACCCGCCTCAGGTATCTCCTGCCATCTATGAAATGGAGAAGAAAATAATGGTCCCCAATCTGTCTTGTGCTCAAATCTGACTCTGCTCCTTACCAGCTGTGGCCCTTGAGCAAGTGCCCTCCCTTCTTGACCCTCATGCCTCTCCACACCTTTCTGAGCTACAAGAAAGTGGATAAAACTCAAAGAATACTGTGAAACCATCTGCAAAGTGCTATGTGGAAGCCAGTACTATGCTTCACGCCCTCTAACTGATCTGCATTTGAATGCTTCCCAGGGAGTCTGTATCCCCTGGCCTGGGCCATGATGCCAGGTCCCTGGATGTCCTTAACTCTGCCCTAGGCTTTGTCTATGGGGGTAGGGGGGGTGACACTTCCAATTAGCCCGATAGAGCTCTTCAATAATCTCCTTAGAGGAAATTTTCCCTCACAAAGATGTTTTATTACATTTAAAGAACATCAATTAGCTCCTATATCACATCCTCTGGTAAGGATGGTCTCTATTTCTCATCAGCAAGGATAATTATTATTCCCCCATATATGCTTGTTTTTTTCCTAAAGAAGAATGGTGCCATCTGTCTCTGTTGTGTTTAGGGGGAAATAGAATATCCTATGAGCTTGGATTTAGGGAAAGGAAGGGGTCCCTACAGCTTTTATTGAGAGCGAGCTTTGGCTTATAAAATGAGACAAAGGTTAGGGAGAGAAGTTGATGATGGCGTTGCTGACACACCACCATCCTGGTTTCCTTCATTTGTATTTGTCACGATAGCCCACTTTAAAAATTCATTACTTTTTCCATAATACTCTTATTAGAAAAACAAGTAACTACTCAGCAATCATTCGATGCTTATAAAAGTGAGAAATTGTAACAAAGACCACAGCACAGTATCTGGACCCATCAGTCCTCTCCTTTGCTTCCTCATTACCCTGAGCATTACGTAGTAATGGCATGGAGTGAATCAGGTTATACATGCCTCACGGGGCCAAAGATGCCCCACTGAGCATCTAGGAATAGTAGGACAAAATAAACTTCACAAATCCCCAAAGTGGAACTCAAGATTTTGGAGCAGTGAGCCCCTGAGTTCAGAAGTGTGAGGAAAAAAAAAAATCTATGACCATAAATCTATGGTGGGCCATAGCTTCCATCTGCACCAAACACCCTACACCCTTCCTGATGAAAGCTGCAGTGCTGGGCGCTCTTACTCCCTTCTCAACCTTAAGGAAAACATACAGCTGATCACACCACATCTCCTCTCCTCTCCTCTCCCCATGTGACCTGCGCTGGATGGAATGTAGGAGGACATGCCAGTAGGGGACACAGAACCCCTGGCTCTGTGTTTTGGGAGGTGGTGTTGGCAGGGATTGGAGCTCTCAGCAAGGCTGCCATGGGTGTTGGCTCACCTCCCTGCTCCTGTGAAAAGTGTTCACAGATTACCTGCCTTTCTTTCCTACCTCCACCCCAGAGGGGCGGTAGGAAGCCCTGAGTGGGTGGTACAAGGGCACGGATGTGTGTCGTCACCACAGCTCTCTGTGGGGCACTGTGGACCCAGGGTCTGGTGGCGCTGCTAAAGCAACACGGGTCCTCTGCTCTTGCCCCTCCCCACAGGAGGCGGCTAAAGGGAAGGGAGAGCCGTGAAAGGCCTCAGCAGAGCTGGGGGGGAAGGAGAATACACTGTGTCCAGGCTTGGGGAGGAAATCTCCATGTACGTTCAAGTAACACTCCCATCACTCTCTAGCCACTGGAGGGGAACTGGATTCAAAGCTAGGGACCTGAAAATGGATCCATGAGCTGGGTCACCCCACCTTCTGCCCTCCAGGCAGTCCAGCTCTGAAGGAGTTCAGAAACAGGATAGGTTTCCTCTTAAAAGTGGCTTTTTTAGATATTAGAAAAGTATCCATTGTACAGTGGATGCAGAACTGGGTGGAGGACAGGGATGTTGCTGTGCTTGGATACTGAGATGGACATACTAAGGCCTAATACTACGGTAGGTGCTACTTAAACATCTGCTATAGCTGTGATATTCATCTGTTTTGAAACAAACGTTGAACTCAAAATAAATAAATTCTCCCTGCTGGCTGGTCATCCTGCACAGGGATTTAACTCCTCACTGAGACTGCATGTTTCCTGACTCAATGATATCAGTGCAAGGCAAGTGGGTCAAATGGCCCTCAATGATGGGAATGTTCACAGTGCGGCCACACAGGGCCTGCGGAAGAATGAGGAGACAATGAGGAAAAGGTCAGGATTGAATGTGTGGAAAGGAGGGAAACTAAGAGAGGGGAAAGAATGACCCAGTGGGTGGGAAGGAACAGGAGTGTCTATCGCTAATCACTCATCAAGCTACTCCCACTCCCTGCCTCACTCCCCAACTACCTGACTCGGGCGCCACCTGCTGGTAACTGACTAGAACACTGACAAAGTAAGATGGACTTGGCGCCATCCTGGAAAGAGTGTGTGTATATGTGTGACCTTGGGACAAGTAGTGGAGAGGGAGAGCTTGTCTTTGAGCACAAAAACAATGATGCCTTCAGGGATGTTCTGAGGCCTGCCAAACTCCTTTTTGGCCTTCCTTACAGCCATTCTTTCTGACATTGTGCAGGATCTTGTACTCAATGCAAACAGGTGGCCTATCAGGGTTGAGGTGTCCTCTGTGGTCGTTAGTTATATGCGTGTTACAGTCATGGGATATCTTCTTCAGGATACACAAAGCGCATGCACCACAGGTGGTTCTGCAATTTATGACAAGGATGCAGTTTTTCTGGGCTCACTTTGGACCACTACTCAGCCCATTGAAGCCAAGGTGGCCAAACATTCTAAAGACTTTCCGTATCCCTCCACATCCAAATGGCTTTGGTTAATGCCATTAAAGGGCAGAGTGGGGCTTCCCTTGTGGCACTTCCCTCGTGGCGCAGTGAAGAATCTGCCTGCCAATGCAGGGAATATGGGTTCGAGTCCTGGTCCAGGAAGATCCCACGTGCCGCAGAGCAACTAATCCCGTGTGCCACGACTACTGAGCCTGTGTTCCAGAGCCCGCGAGCCACAACTACTGAGCCCGCATGCCACAACTACTGAAGCGCACGTGCCTAGAGCCTGTGCTCTGCAACAAGAGAAGCCACCACAATGAGAAGCCCGCGCACCGCAACGAAGAGTAGCCCCAGCTCTCCACAACTAGAGAAAGCCTGCGCGCAGCAACAAAGACCCAACACAGCCAAAAATAAATAAAGTAAATAAATTTTAAAAATAAATAAATAAAGGGCAGAGTGGAGTGATGGCTCAAAAAGAAGAGCCACGAAGAAGTGGAGTCACGCAAAAGGAGGAGTCCTCATGAAATAGAGAAAGGAGCCACTGAGCCACCTGTTGTGCCATTTGCACCTGGAGGGGAGAGGCGGTTGGGGTCAATGTAGCCACACCAGTTTTTCAGCTGCCTTGGCTCCCATATCCAGGCCCTGAGAATTAACCTCCTTTATCTCCTACAGATAAGTCCACACTTACAGAGCAAGTAAAGCCTGGGGAAAATTACTATCTGCTTTTTATTATATAATTAATAACACTGCTCACTCATTTAAAAAATGTGATTCTCCTAACTTGAAGTTCAGATAGGATGAGTAACCACACAAGTAGAAAATCCAGGACTAGAGAAGTCTATTTCTCTAGAGTTAGAGGTGACTCTAAAGATGGTGACCTTCCTTATGCTCCCATGGACAAAGACTACTCATCCAGAGAGGTAGTGGCTTAGAAGTGCCAATGACTGGCCATGGGTCACATGACAAGTTACACCTGATTCACAGATCTTCGCTTTTCACTGGGAGCTGCTCTGCACTCTGAAGTAATAAAGCAATACAGTCTAGCATTCCACCCTCTGACCTCCACCTTCAGTTTCCAAATTGTCCTCCATTGGCCAATTAGTCAAGGAATTACAGTTCATTGGTCCTGACGGTTTCTCCTTCTCTGTCAACAGCCTGTGGTCTGTTCTCCCTCTCCTCCCCTCCCCCTCCCCCTCTCTCCACAGATATTATGGGCTGAATTGTGTCCTCCGCACAAATTCATATATGAAAGTCCTGACCCCCAGTACCTAAGAATGTAATGGTATTTGGAGGTAAGGTCTTTAAAGAGGTGATTAAGTTAAAATGAAGTCCTTAGGGTGGGGTCCTAATCCAGTATGACTGGTGTCTTTTTTATTTTTGGCCGTGCCGTGGCATGGGGAGTCTTAGTTCCCTGACCAGGGATCGAACCCATGTCCCCTGCAGTGGAAGCATGGAGTCTTAACCACTGGATCGCCAGGGAAGTCCCACTGGTGTCCTTATAAAAGGAAGAGATACCAGGATGGGCACACATGGAGAAAGGCCATGTGAGGACACAGCAAGAAGGCAGCCATATGCAAGGCAAGAAGAGAGGCCTCAGGAGAAACCAAATCTGCCTACACCTTGATCTTGGACTTTTAGCCTCCAGAACTATGAGAAAATAAATTTCTGTTGTTTAAGCCACCCAATCTGCAGCATTTTGTTAGGGCAGTTCTAGCAAACTAACAGAGTGGTCTTCATGGTTCACCAGCTAAGCAACATTCTAAACACCCTCCCGTCATTCTTGTTTCATCATTCCTGTCCGGCTAAAGTCCAAACTCTCTGCCTCTTCCACGCCTGACCTCTGGTAAGTGGTGGAGACCCACTAGATAAAATCACACAAACGAGTATATTGTGCTACCATAGTTCTATGGTCTACAACTAATGGGCATCTCCAATACTGCATAGAATTCATACTTTCATTCATCCTATATATTTGGTAAGTTCCTTCTATGTGCACTTATGATACATAAGTGAACAAAAGTGACAAAGCTCCCTGTTTTTTGGAGCTTATATCACTGGTTCCACTGTCAACTCTCTTATGCTTAACGGAACGATTTCAAACATTCTCCACTTTGACAAACTTCTGTCCCCCAACCTCAGCAGATGTGCTGCATGCCACTTCACAGAGGACATAAAAGCCATTAGAAGAGAACTTTTTGTTACCAAATTCAAAAACATTTACCACCCTTCCTCCTTCCTTCCTGTTATAGTGAAAAAAGTTTCCCAGGGGGTAATCCTTCTTTGACTTTTACAGCTGGGAAAGGTGCCTTTACTTCCCCAGGCATACATTTTACTCTATGTTGTGACTTTTGGCTTAATTATCTACTTTCTTCCAGAACAGGTATTCGCTGCTCTATCACTAGCCTTAGGGGCTTAGGATTTAGTTGGTACTCAAGAGCCATTTGGGAAATGAATGAGAAATGAGAGAGCTAGCTGGAGAGAGGGCACCCACAGCATGTCCTAGGACAGAGCCACCAGAAAGGACAGGAGTCTGAGGGATGCTCCCCTCAGGCTGTCTATTGGGAACCACCATAGGTTTCACCTCAGGAAATTTGCTCTGCCCCTGTGGCTTCTGGAAGACAAGAGCTGGAGATTTAGCCTCACATATGAGGTTCTGGCACAGCTTTCTGGACATGCTGGGAACCCTGCAGTGCCCCTGCCAAAGGAACTCTTCTGCCAGCTCCTCCATCAGTGTTCAGCAGGCAGGGCTCAGCTCTGGGGGCCTCTGAGGCTGCTCCAGCCAGGAGAAGCTTGGAACCTCAGATCCCCTAGGCACAGCCTCGGCCTCAGAATGTCTTCCAAGGGCTGCTCATGGTCTGGGCCTGCTGAAGTCAGGACCTCCTTTCCTCTGCTGCAGCTCCATGAAGATAACAGTGGTAGTAACAATTATGATATTTAATACAGAAAGCTGCATATTTAATCCCCAAATCTCATCTACTAACTGGAGAATATTCATATATTTTAATAACACAGTCATGAAGAACAGAATAAACAGGTAAGCACTTTATACAAATTTAAGGCCTGGCCTTGTTAGAGTTGCCACATGGACTTGGCAAATAACACTGTCCAGAGCCCCCCAGAGTCCCAGTGCCTTAGAAATATCAAGACTGCCTCAGTGAGACCTCAAAGTGGCCCCTTTCCACTAAAGTTGAGGGGTTGGCATCTCAAACTCTCTACAGGACCAATGTTCTTTTTGGATATGCTTTTATATAATTATACCAAAGACATCACTGTACAGTTTATTTCTATATAATATTTATCATGGAAATCTTTCCAGGGCAGTTCACATAGACTGACCTAATTTTGTATTTGGGGTGTGACATAGTTTAACTGACTACTTGACAATTTTTTCAGGTGTTTTTAATCTTAAGGATCAGAGAAGTTAGCACCTCCCAAATGGGAACTCCTGGACAAAGGGTTGTCTGCAGAAATGCGAAGGAGCAGAGCCCAGGCTACGTTGCTAAGGCTGTGCCTAGCACAGAGGAGAAATCACACAGCACACCTGAAGCTCTCTCTGGAGCACCTGAATCTTAGCAAGTTGTTTGGCAGATCATAGCTACTCTGTGAAATGTATAAATAAATGATATAAATAATCGCGACTCTCATTTCACTTAGTTTCAGACTACCTCTGGTGATAGTGTTTAAAGTATAGGTAAAACAATGTTATAAAGACAAAGATAACTTGTAAAAAAAACAATAAAGTGAGGGTTGGGGAAGGGGATGTTCCCTGATTTTCAGACATAATTTTTACCCAAGGAAAGTCACAACACTTCATATCAAAAACTCTTTCCAGTGTAGGGATTAGATTTAGGCAAGCTAGAAACTTGCCTCAGATACAAATAGAGAAGGGGTGCCAAGTGACTTAGTAATATGGAAAAGTAATATATTATTGCAATGTTTTAAAAAATTAGAATTAATGATAAAAAACCCTTGATGAACATATAAAAACTATAAATGAAGACAAAATCTGGCACCACAATTACAAAAGCCTAAGACTTGTACAAGTGGGGGAGGGAGGAGGGCTTCTAGCACAAAGTTAAAGTTTGACAAATTCCATGCATTCTATACATTTCTCATCAAAGAAACCTAAATGTACTTACTTGCTAAATATCTGGACACCTTTCACACAACACTGCTAAAAACGGGTGTGATGTGTTTACCTGTGATACTGAAGCTTTTTTTTTTTTTTTTTTTTTTTTTTTGTGGTACGTGGGCCTCTCACTGTTGTGGCCTCTCCCATTGCGGAGCACAGGCTCCGGACGCGCAGGCTCAGCGGCCATGGCTCACGGGCCCAGCCGCGTGGGATCTTCCCGGAACGGGGCACGAACCCGTGTCCCCTGCATCGGCAGGCGGATTCTCAACCACTGCGCCACCAGGGAAGCCCTGAAGCTTTTATAGTGAAAAGTTTTGGTCACTTTTCAGTCTCAATACATACAGAAGCACTTGATGAAAATTTTGATTCTGTCAAAAGAGAAAATGATAGCCCCATAAAAATGTGCCAACAAGGTGGTTATCATTGTTGTCAGTCAAAGAAGAAATATCAAAATATTGGCCTGCCACAGAATCATATTTTCAAACTGTGGGACAGGAAGAATATCCCCTATAATTTGGAAATGCATTAGGGATGACATGGAGAAAAGAATTAATATAAATCAGAAATTTATATGCTGTTTCTCAAAAACTGTTTCAGTAAGCTAAAATTAAATTAAGATGGTAATTCTCTCAATTGAAAATGAGATAAGAAGTAATTCTGACAAAATTATTGTTGAATTTGCTTTCAAAAGCCCAGTACATTTTAACAAATTGTGGTTTTGGTATAAGTAAAATGTTTACAGCTACAATAATCTGAATTTTAATACACCCACTTTTCAATACTTTTAAACTACTATAACGTTGTATAAGAAATGAACCATTAAAATTTAATAAAATCATTGTAATAAAATTCGTGTCCAGATTGTAGATGTGTTTCTCCTTTCCCTTTATTCGACTTTCTTCACAGCCCTGAAATCTGAACACATACCACGACATGCTCTGATTTCCAGCCGTCAATCCCTGCATAAATGGGAACCGGCGTCAACCGGTCTGGCTAAAAGCTCCTACCAGGAAGGGAAGGATGGACGCAGGGGCAGGTGCAGAAATGAAAGGCTCTGTGCGAAGCCGCGGCAAAGCTCCCCTCCGCAGTCAGGCCCGAAAAGGAAGTTTCCTCTCTGCTCTCGCGGCCCCACGCGCTCCCTGGGCCCCGGCGGCGCCTTTCCTGGGCCCGGGCTCCCGCCGACGGCGACGCCCGGGTTTTTCCCGTGGGCTCTGCGCCCGAGTTCGCGGAGCTGGACCCGGAGGCGGGTCCCGCTGAGTGGGCGGTGCCCGTCGGTCCGTTGGGGGCGAGTTCTGGCGCCCCCTACCGGCCGCTGGGGCGCAGCGAAGGTAGCTTTGAGGGCTTTGCCTAGCGGAGGACCTGAGCTTCCTTTCACGGTGGTCCAGGTGAAGTGCTGAATTTCTGGACTCCTGATCTCGCTGCTGCTGGCCGTGGGGATGCTCTGCTCCATCCCTCACATTTTACCCATTAGTATACATCGTCTTATATTCTTCCAATCATTTCCCATATTCATGTAAGTTGGTAGCGTTAAGTATTTGTTGCCTGAATCCACCAGAGCTTTGGTGGTGTCTACGGAGGACTCCCTGAAATGTTTGTAATCCAGTCTGGTGCAGGGGTCAAAACTCTCAAGGGTCTTGTCTAGCACGCAGCTCATAAATTTATGGTGAGAATTAATTGAACAATCTATATGAATCATCCTTGGACAATTAAATATGATTATTTTATAATTATTAGAATTATTAATTTTGTTGATCATATTTAGGCTCTCAGAAATAATTACCAGTTGATAATTTTACTTTGCTTATTATGTAAAATAATCAGGATACTTTGTAATTTGTTCAACTCATCCAGAAATTTGTAGGTGGACAAAAATTAATGAAAATATAGAGAATTTGTAACAGCGAGGTATGAGACAACAAAGGAATATCAATATGTTACGAGAAAAGTATAGGGCTTTCCAGAAAATAAGGGATGGTTCAACACATGCAGTTTGCACAGGTGTCTATGGTGTGGATAGGGGAGTGGAGTTTGGAATCTGACATATTAGGTTTTGAAACCTGGATTTGCCATTTACTTATCAGATTGTTTTGTTCACATAAAGCCTTAGCAGGTGGCTCTTTGGAAATGAGAATATTAACACTCATCAACTATGTTGGAAAGATTAAGTGAGTCCCTTATAAAGGCTACGGAATTTGTAGTTGCTGTCATCATCATTTTTGATAAAGACTAAAAGTCTGTGTAATTTGTCTGGTAGGTCCTTGGTAATCATGTTCACAGTAGCATTGTAACCTTTAATTAGTAATCAATTCAGGATTAATGTGTCGTAAAGAGTGAGGGCAGCATCAGGGAAAGTTTACTCACTGCTCTCGCGGCCCCACTCGCTCCTTGGGCCCCGGTGGCGCCTGGGCCCCGGGCCTGGGCTCCTGCCCACGGCAACGGCCGGGTTCTCCCCGTGTATGCACCGCCCGAGTCCCCGGTACTGGACCCGGAGGCGGGTCCCACTGGTGGGCGGTGCCGGTCGGTCCCTTACGGCGAGTTCGGGCGCCGCTCCTGGCCGCTGCGGCGCAGGGAAAGGAGCTTTGCGCGCTGTTGAGCTGTAGCCCTGGCGCTGTTTCACTGAAACGCTGAATTTGCGGATTCCAGGTCTCTCAGAGGATGGCAATGGTGATGATCAGCTCCATCCATCACATTTTACAGGGCTGGAGAACATCATCCTCGGTGTCATCAGTGAAGAAGTTGGCAGGCCTCTGGTGAGCTTGGTGATGCTTCAGATGTCTGGCTGTGGCGGCCTTTATCCAGCTGCGCTGAAAATCTTCCTGCAAATGAGATTCTTAATTAGGCCAGACTTGCCATTTTCTGTGCTTATCTCAATTTTGTTTCCTCACTTTAAAAAAAATTCTCTTCTATTTTGGGCATCAGAGAATGTCACATCTTCAGTGCTTTTTTTGTATTATTACACTGGAAATTACATATATTCATGGAAAATGACAGAAGACTCAATCCAACAGGATGTAGTCATCTAAGTGAGTCAACTCAGGTTGAAATAAAGACCTGAGGCTCAATCTAACTCCGTTTTTTAAGTCTAATAAGAGAACTTAGAGGTTTGACCCTGTACTCTATTTTGACACTTCTTAAATTGCACCAAAATATATCTAGCCACACCTCTCTGCATTTCTTTTTTAAGGGTCTAATACATAAGATTTGAATTCTTCCACAATTATTTACAGAACTATAGCTCTCGTTTTCTGACATAGTCTGCAGATAATGGTGGCATAATACTGAACAACAAGGGTGAATTCATACAGTCCTCTTCATTCTGTCACCAGATATGTTCTGACTGCACACATATGTGACAATGCGCTTGGCAATGTGGATTCCAGGAAAGTAAGGCAGGGATGGTGAGTGCCCTCCAGGGAGCAGGGAGGACAGACCTCAGAGGCAGGATTAGGATGAGGGAAGCACCGCGTGCTCAGTGCAGCTGAGGAACAGGGCTCAGAGCTGCTGAAGAGGAGGGCCTGGGAGCAGCAGAAAGCTCCACTCTGACAAACTCTGGGGCTCCTGAATTTACATGACATCAGACTTTCACTTCCTCTTTTAAAAAATTGAGTCAACTTTAGTAGTGGTCACACAGGACATTGCATAGGTCAAATAAAATAAAGTCTGCAAGTTACAGGCTGAGAATCCGAACAGAGTGAATGATAGCAGGCTTTTGTATTAATACAACAAATAGTAACATGTATAGTCCACCCTCAGCCCAGCCAAGAGAAACTCTGACTGCAGGTTCCTTAACACTGTCAGGGGTCTGCACGTTGAGGCCCCAAGTGGAAACTCTAGCAGAAGGATTGCCTGCAGGACCGTGAAGGAGCAGAGCCCAAGTTTCCACGCTTAGAGCAGTACCTGGTACATGATGGAGAGAAGTCTTACAGCAATTGAAGCTCTTTGCAGAGAACCAGCATCTAGGAAAGTTGTCTGATAAAACATAGCTGCTCTGTGAATACTGTAAATGAGATAAGCAGTCCCTTTCCTCATCCTGAGTTAGTTTCAGACCACCTCTGATGCTAATTTTTAAGACACAGATTAAATTATACTTCTAAAACAAACTCATAGAAAAAGAAATCAGATTTGTGGTTACCAAAGGGCAGGGGGTGGGGAGATCGGAAATCAGACGAAGGCAGTCTAAGGTATTTTTTTTCTTAAAAAATAAAGAGACACAGATTTTTAAAAAGAAGATTTAGAGAGAAGGAAAATGGTTAAAATGTATATATATGGTCTGCATGTTCAGTCCCCCAAATGCAAACTCTAAGAGAGGGATTGCCCACAGGACTCTGAAGCAGTCTTAGAGCGGTGCCTGGTACATTATGGAAAGAAATCTTAACAGCCCTTGAATAATTTTGCAGAGAACCAGCATCTAGGAAAATTGTCTCACACACACAAAAAATGACTGCTCTGTGAATAGTATAAATGAATAGTACCTCATCCTTAGTTAGTTTCAGACCATCTCTGGTGATATTATTTTAAGACAAAGATTGTTTTAAAAGTTAAAGAGACCAGGAAATTGGTTATAAAATGTAGATGGGGGAGAGGGTGACAGGACTTTCACCTATACTTTCTTATACTTTAATCCAGGGAAGTACTTTCTCAACAGTACTTCAAAAGCTATTTCCTAGGTTAGCTTTAGGGTTAAGTGAAAAGGACTTTCTTTAAGCATGGAATGTAAGAAGGCACCAAATCTAAGACGTCAAGATAAATAATATTTTAATTCAATATTGAAAAATGAAAATGACAAAACATGCCTGCTGAACAAAACATCAAAATTTTAAATAAAGACAAGAAATGACCCTGCATTTGCACGACTGTGTGTGTCTTACAAAGGAAGGTTTCACGTTGCCAATGAAATCTGGGCAATTTTCCTTTAATCTACGAAATTCTTACCAAAGAAAATGAAAAGATCAGACCTGGTAAATGTCCTCAACGCTTTGTACAGGACACTAATTCTTCTTTGTTCCTTCCTTCCTTCCTTCCTCCCTCTTTCTTTCTTTCCTTCCTTCTTTCATTTTTTTTCTCTCTCTCTCTCTCTTTCTTCTTTTTTGGGTGCGCCACACTCCATGCGGGATCTTAGTTCCCCACCAGGGATCGAACCCACACCCCTTGCATTAGAAGCACAGAGTCTTAACCACTGCCCTCTTCTTTCTACAATGCAATCAAGATGGGGTCCTGGGAGAGGTGTTTCAGAAACCCGGGTTAAATAAAAATTATTTAAGACTGTCACAGAGTCACGAGAAATTGTCAAGTATAGAAGTGATCTTGAATATATTAATGAGTTTGCTTCCATTTGCTAAGAGAGTAAAATTATATTCTTGTTTTAGTATAAAGAAACTATAGTTTAAATAGAGTTTAATAAAATGCTGTGTTTTGATACTCATATATATTTTAATATCCTATATCTAATATTTAAAATATTTTCATAAAAATATTTCAAAATATAAAAAATTTAAAAATATTTAAGTTACACATAATCTAAATTAAATTAAATATAAATTTAATTTAAAATTTTCAAAATAAAATGCTGTGTTTTTAAATATTCCCACTTTTCAGTTATTCAGTACTTCCTCCCCCACTTTAACGCTGTGTCCTTGAAAGACACCATGAAGTCCCAGAGCATCTACAGGGGCGCTCAGCTCCCGCGTCCTCGGCCCCGGTGGTGGCCTCGCTCCGACTCATCCCCCAGGGCGTCCCCAACACCGTCCTGTCGTCCCATCGCCGCCGCCGCGTTCCCCTCTCTCTGGGCCGTCGCAGCACAGCGCCGCAAACGAGCCCAAATCTGTCAAATCGGCCCCAACTCGCTCTGATTCCCAGCTTCAAACCCCTCAGAAAACGGCTTCTTTCTCCAAAATGGACTCGCTCAAGTTTCTGTGCGAAAATAAAGCACAAAACTCAGGGGCAGCCCCGAAAATGCAAGGTTCCAGCTTCCAACCAGACAAAAATGTCTCTGGGGCGGCCGCGACAAAGTCCCTTCCTCAGCCCTCTGGGCTTCCGAAATGAATGTTTTTCTCGCACTATTAAAGCAGCACTATTAAAGTTGGTCTCTGAGGCTTCAACGCCTTTTCTCTCGAGCTGCCAGAGCCGCTGAAAACTGCAGACTCTCAGAAATCGGCGTTTCCCTAACAAAATCGATAAAAAAGACATCCTGCGCCCTCTTGCGGCCTCCTAGAGAAGCGCGCTGTCCCAGGACCCAGGGAAGGAACCTTTTGCTGATCAGCAGCAACTCCACGTGCTCTCTGGGCTGCGACCTGCCTCAGACCCACAGCCTGCCTAACACGAGGGCCCTGATGCTCCTGCAACAAATGAGGAGAATCTCCCCCTTCTCCTGCCTGAAGGACAGAAAGGACTTTGGATTCCCCCAGGAGGCGTTTGGTGGCAACCAGTTCCAGAAGGCTCAAGCCATCGCTGTCGTCCATGAGATGATCCAGCAGACCTTCCAGCTCTTCAGCACGGAGGGCTCGGCTGCCGCCTGGGATGAGACCCTCCTGGACAAGTTCTGCACTGCACTTTTTCAGCAGCTCACTGACCTGCAAGCCTGTCTGATGCAGGAGGCGGGGCTGGAAGGGACTCCCCTGCTGAAGGAGGACTCCATCCTGGCTGTGAGGAAATACTTCCACGGAATCACTGTCTATCTGCAAGAGAAGAAGTACAGCCCTTGTGCCTGGGAGATTGTCAGAGCAGAAGTCATGAGATCCTTCTCTTCATCAACAAACTTGCAAGAAAGACTCAGGAGGAAGGAATGACACACACCTGGTTCAACACGGAAATGATTCTCACTGACTAACGAGACCACACTTCCCCCTGTGCTGCCATGTCAAAGACTCTCACTTCTGCTCTCATCATGCCCTAAATTAATTGTCAAATGCTTTCAGGAATATTAAGCAACATGATATTCTACTCTACAGGCACTTGTTCCTCACAGATGCCCATGCTGATCTATCTATCTATCTATTTAAATATTTATTTATTTAACTATTTATAAAGATTACAATTATTTTTGTTCATATAATATTATGTGCACATTTACACTGTAGTTTCAGAGAAAAAATACAGTCTTTGTATTTAGTCAATTTATTATTTTCTTTGTTCATTAAATTCTTTCTATAGAAAACTTCTGGTATTAGTTTCGTCTTTAAAAAAGAAACACCAAGCCTGAATGTGCAATCTGATTAAACAATTGATGGTGCAATTCATTTACCCATCAGTATTATATTCAAGTTAGAAGTAAAATAGACTTCCCCCAAGCCAGGTTGTATCCCTCCAGATATAGAGGTAAACACAACAAATACGGCTCCTGCTCTCTTGTATCTTTGATTTTTGTAGGGAAAAAATAACCTAAAGACAGTAATACTAATGGATAAATAATATTTATTATGTTTTAAATTAATACTAATTAATGTTAGAAATTAATATCAGTTAGATGTAATGCTATAATGAGAAGGTAAAAAATTGACTTCTCTCTGTAGAAGGTACATCAGTCCATGTGAGGATATAAACACAAAAGTTGTAGATATTCTCTGTAGTTGGCTGGTAGACGTCTAACTACAAATGTCTGTTGGATATTTGAGTTTGCAATTTACAAGCAATTCCATGAATTGGAAGGCATGGGAGCAGAGGTGGTCAAATGAGAAGAGAGTATAGAATGAGAAAAGGACTTAAAATGAGTCCTATGGGGCTTTCCTGGTGGCACAGTAGTTAAGAATCTGTCTGCCAATGCAGGGGACATGGGTTCAAGCCCTGGTCCGGGAAGATCCCACATGCTGCAGAGCAACTAAGCCCATGCGCCACAACTACTGAGCCTGCACTCTAGAGACCGTGAGCCACAACTACTGAAGCCTGCATGCTTAGAGCCCGTGCTCTGCAATGAGAAGCCAACCGCAATGAGAAGCCCGCACACCGCAACAAAGAGTAGCCCCCGCTTGCCGCAACTAGAGAAAACCCTGCGCACAGCAACAAAGACCCAATGCAGCCTAAATAAATAAATAAATAAATTTAAAAAACGAAATAAAATGAGTCCTATGACTTCCAACCTTAAAAGGGAGGGAACACCACAAAGGAAGCAGAGGTGGAGTGGCCATATGATAACAGAGGAGAGAGGACGGTGATAAGACCATGTTTACAAACTGAAACTGCTTAGAAGACTCAATGCGTTTGTAAAAAATATGGATGGAAGTTGTCCCTTACATTGGAAAATAGGTGGCATTGGCGACCTTAGTGAGAGCCTGTTTGGTAGAATTAATCAGCAGAAACCATCATGGAGGAGGTGGAAGGGTGAATAAGAGAAGGCAATGACAGTTTATATAGAAAATTGGTTTGAGAGGTTTTCCTTAGGAAGTGGAGGAGAGAAATAGGGTGGGACCTAGAATGGAAGTGGCTTATTTTTTTCTTGGCGTGGTTTTCCCTTTTTTGAAATATTTTTGTCTCTGAAGAGATTCCATGGATTTGATGTATTGACAACTCACATCAACATGTTTAATATTTGATATACTATAAATCATGACATATTTAATTACTTACAATGATTTACCATCAGTTTGATTAATAGGATGTTGACTGTCACTAAGCTGCTCTGTAGATTGAAATCATCCACTACATGGGAAACAGATGGCACTGACCTTAGTGAGAGCTGATTTGGTGGAATTAATCAGCAGAAGCCATACTGGAGTAGGTGGAGGGTAATAAGAGAAGAGAAGAACTCCCATTGTCATTGTTTCACCTGGGGAGTCACTTTACTTCTTTCACTCTCATCATAGTCAGAGTTGCATTTGTTTTCCTTTTGCCTCAGTGTATCCAATGCAATGACAGCTTTCTACGAAAGGTGAATGGAGAAAGAAAATCAAAAAGATGTAACAAAAATTATGGAAAATAATGGTATGGCCCCTTTATGTTTCCATTTTTACTTCACTATTTTGGTTTCTGTTTCAAGATGAAATATAAAATAATTCAGAAGCAGCAAGACAACCATTGCCCAGAATAATACTAAATGAAAAAGAATTTATACAATTATAAAGACTCAAATCAGGAAAGCAAAGAAGTCTAATTTTACCTAGTATCATATGCCCTACATCTTCACTGCTTGGCATCTTCACTGTGAGATGGAGAGTAATGAACCAAGAGGCGCAGTAGAAATGTACTAAATAATCTAATGATGCCTATTAATTGCTTTAATATAAGGTCCTTTGGGGAGGTCAACAGAAGCTTCTGAAGAGAGGTCTGATGGAAAATCTGAGAATATTATTTGTTAATATTTATACCTTTTGTAATTATTATGTACTCTGTGCTAATGATACAATAGTGAGCAAGATGTAGACCTTTCTCCCATGGTGGTCACTTATCGAGTAGGTCTAAGAAATGATTTTCAAGAAGACCAATCCAGAAGGATAAGGCAGCGTGGCTGACATATAAAACAAAGAGGGCAAAAACAGAGACCAGGTCATAATTAAAATGCCATTCTTAGAAAGAACATTATTTACATTAAGTTTGACTTTAACAAAAAGACTTTCCTCATTTGAAAGATCTGAATCCACTTTTTGAAACATATGAAATTTTGAAGGTCACAGCCCAGGGGCACAGGCTCACTAAAAGACTGAGACCTAATCACAGGATTATAGAACACTTCCCCTCCCCATACCTACCATCACATCAACAGGATTCCTGTATAACAGGGGATTACAACAGAAAAGAACTGCACGTGTATGATTTTATATAAGAAGTCTCTAGGGAAACCACATGACAACAGGGGAGAAAAAAATCATCTACAAAAGAGGAAGTTTTAGCTTCTGACTTCTACAGCTATGGCAAACAGTAAACACATCCCAACTCCCAGCAAGAAAAAAGTAAAACCTCATTCTAAAGGCCAGATTACATCAGTTACTTTTACCTAGTACATCACGTCCAACTTTCAATAGAAATTTACAAGTCTTACTAAAAGGTGAATAACACAGTTTGAAGAGAAGGAGCAAGCATCAGACCTAGACTCAGATATAGTAGATTTTGGAATTATCAGAACAGGAATTTAAAGTGACAGTGATTAATATGCTAAGGTGTCTAATGTATTCATGTAGAAGTTATCTACTTTATCTCAGTCATACTATGTATGGTATTTAAAATAGTTTTGTTCATATGATATCATGTTCACATTTATAATATATTCAAATGTAACAAAATATATTCAACTTCATCTTTTCTCAAATTACTTTCTTCTTTAGTTGATGAAATTCTTCCACAGAAGACATCTTGGATTTGTTTATTCTTAAAAAAGAAATAGCTTAAATATGCAACCAATATTGAAAAACCATGATGAATTCACCTAACTCATTCATTTTTTCCAGTCAGTTATATTTTAAAACTTCATATTTCTATGTCAGATTATGTGATCGTTCTGAGAATACAAAGTTGAATACAAAAGTTGAAAAAATAAAAAACCTCTTCCTTTGGAGCTTTCAGTTTGGAAAAGAAAGAGATGAAAAAATAGTAATCATAATCAATGAATTTCAATTATGTCTCATGTTACAACGATAAGTAGAGAACAAGGGATTCTCTCACTAGAAGCAGAAGTGAGGGATGTCAAGAAGGGGAAGAACAAATGTAGTCTATAAAGTGCCCAAGAAACATCTAAAGGCAGACTTCCCATTGATAGATGAACATGTGGATCGGGAATCTACAATGTACATCCTGGATATATTAATTTGCAATTGTTTGTTGCCTATTTGGAAATCAGGACATGGTAACAGATGTCCTTCCTTAGGAGTAGACGGGTAGAATGAGAAGATGACCTAAAGCTTCTGGAAACCTTCAACTTTTATGACTGAGACAGAGAAGAAAAGCCTGGAAAGGGCACAGAGATGGAGTAGTCAGTGCACTTAGGAGTCAGCCAGGGAAGAACGATCTTCAGAAAGCACTGAAGAAGAAAACAAAGGGTTTGAGAATTGCACAAGATGAGACTTCAGTAATTATTTATGATGTGATATAGGATTCTGCATTGAGTCTAGATTCTGCCAGGGCATATGTGTGATCCTGGAGAATCACTTAACTTCCCTGAGCCTCAGTTTCCTCAAAGATAAGGTGAAAATATTCCTGAAATTGTTGTATTAAACACACTAGAACATTTAATAGAACTTAGCAGAGTATCATCCACTGAGTGAAGGCTAAACTGGTAGTGCCTGTTTTCTTATTTTTTTGTATAGATCTAAATGGGAATAATGAATTCTCCTACCCCTCTCTCGATAACTGACTGCAAAACACTGACAGCCTAAAAAACAGAATTGGGAAAAAGTGTCTTATCAATTGTATGCAATTATATGCATAATAATATAGTACATATATATATGATACATATGTATATAAATATATACTACATATATAATATATTATATATCTATTTTCCGATTCTGGTACCTGGCACGCGTCCCCTTTCCTCTCTGCTTTCCTGGATCCCATTCTTTCATTCCCATATCACAATCCTTTCCTTGTCCTCAGTATAGAAATCCCCAGCGTGCTCCCCATTCACTCTGCATTAAGCTGTACTGTCCATTCATCCAGCTGTTTCCTTTTGCATTATGGTTTCTGTCTGTCAATTTCCCCTTAAGACTACAAAGACACCATTTAAAAGTGAAAGTTCTAGGTTTGTCAGAAACTCTCATATGACCGGCCTTTTTTTTTTTCCTCCTTGTGAGTATCTTTTGGAAACGACAGAATGTCCATGTTAACATAGCTGTTACAAAAAGGAAGTAGAAAGCATGATCCATTTTATTCTGGTGACTATTAAAATATTTATAAGATATGAGTGCCACCTACTGGCCACGATGGACAAAGACAGAGACCAAGTCTGCAGAGCCAGCTTCCGTTCTATGCAGACTTCTGTCCCCTTGAAGGAGATGTTTTCCAGAGTTAAAAAAGAAAAAGTCTTTGTTTTGGAAGAACTGAGCCTTATACTGGAAGAAGACTGTTTCCTTAGCTTTTGTATATTTTAAAGATTTTTAAAAAATTTTAGAGCAGTTTTAGGTTCACAGCATATTGAAAGCTGAATGCATAGAGATTTCCAACAGACTCTCTGCACATATATAGTCAGAGCGTTCCCCACTGTCAACATCTCCCACCAGGCAGAACATTTGTTACAATTGATGAACAAACATTTACCTACCATTTTCATCCAGAGTCCATAGTTTATATTTAGGATCACTCTTGGTGTTGTATAGTCTATGGGTTTGGACAGATATACAGTGACATTATCCACCATTACAGTGTCACTGCCCTAAAAATCCACTGTGCTCCACCTATTCATCCCATCAACCCCTCCAACAGAGTCTGAAAGCAACTGTCCACTATCTTCAGAGTTTTTCCATTTCCAGAATGTTATATAGTTGGAATCATATGCTATGTAGCCTTTTCAGACTGGCTCTTCATTCACTTAGTAACATGCATTTAAGTTTCCTTCCTGTCTTTTATATTCCATGGGCAAAAAATGTATGATCTGGCTCCATATTCTTACCTTACCTTGAAAGACCTCTGTAGCCCTATCCTGATTATATATGGAAGTACTGGAGAACTGCAGGGAAGAAAGAATGAGGAGGTGGGGGTCGACGAGCTGGAAGAGTAGGGGTGCTAATCACACACCTGCCCAGCACAGGTAGGTCCCTGGGCAGCATGACTGGAGAAGGGGCTCAGGGATCCATGGTCCCCTGGAGCTGTGACAGGTGATCTCAGTGCAGCGCCAGCTTGAAGCATCTGGATCCTGTGAGCACACAGGGAGTGAGGGTGTGAAGGTGGCCACGACTCTACCCTCTCCGCCTGCCAAGCACTGCAGGTCCAGACCGTCCAGCCTCCCAAAGAAACACAGTAAATACAGGGAAACCTTTGTGGACAGAAACACACACACACACACACACACACACACACACACACACACACACACACACGAGAGCTGTGAGTTCATTTTTTTTTTGCGGGTAGGGAGTACTTACTGAGGACTATAGCCTGGGAGATAGCCTCTCAGATAGCTCTGTGGAACTGCTCCAAAGAGGTAAGGGGGGAGGTGCAAATACATATGATTTTGGCTAAAGGGGTATGTGCAATTGAACACGCATCTCGGTAAAAGATTGCTGCTAGTCAGGAGGAGCAGATGTCTCTGTTAACAATTTTAGTGCTGTTCTAGGACTTCTAGGTATGAGAAGATGCAACAATTTGGATTCATAAAATTTGCTACTGAAAATATCTAACTACCTGAAGGCCTGTTCTGCCAGTTTCATCCCAGGGCACAGAGTGCCTCTTTCCTGATCTCCGCCCTGAATTCCTTTCAAATTGTGTTGGAGGTCAGTGACTACAGTGGCTAATGAACTAATCCTTGTAGAGTCGGATGGTGAGCAACATTCCTTAGTTGGCAGTGCCCCCTCATGTTATAAATTCAACCATGTTTTGGGAGGCATTTCATGACCATTTTGTCCTGTGGTGCTAAGAATGCTCATTCCTGGGTCACGCCAGGATTTCACTGACAGGCCACTCAGTGTGCTATTACTGGATTAGACCCTATTAATCAGCAGGCAGAAGTCTCTGGACCACCAGCCTTACCAGTCTGTTATGATCCAGGAAATGATTCCCTCTGGCTGGTTTTTCCCATATCTAGAGTTACACTATTACAATCATTCATCTTATATAGAAGTATATATTTGGTCAACCATTTAAAATCATCTAGTCATCATTTTATCAGAGGCTCAGCCATCTATTTGGTAATGCAAGAAACAACAATCTTGTAAAATAGGCAGAATACAAGTAAAATAGCTAGTAGCATTAGTAAGGGCATAATAAAGAATTTAAGCCAAGAATTTCCATTAGGTTGGACCCAGTATATCCTCAGGTCATCTGACTTTGTCTGTTCCAAACCAGTCCTCATTGTGAAAGGAAATGATATATATGCATTTTTCACAAGGCACCCATCCCAATTTCCTAGTGTTATTAGGCTGATTATCCTTAGTACTGTTAATTGTTCCCAGCATAAGGGGGACCCTTAAACTTAAATGACTGTAGGCTGGTGTTAGTCACATAAATCCATCCCATAACTGAGGGAGGTTATATTCTTTGGTTGAAATTTAGCTCTTTGTTCTTATTGGGCTTGAGTACCTTTAAAGAAACTTCATATTTATGGTCATGGTCAGAGCAAGTATGTTTGACTGCCAAGTGAGGGGATCCTATCAACAGTGGCCCAAACAGAACTATAACTTCTTTCTTCTAGAATAAATTTCCTAAGGGCTATCCATTTGGAGCTTTGGTGAGGAGAAACCCACCAAAGTAACCCAGAAGTACTGGACCATAAACCCAACAGTTGGACTGGTTTTTGAAACCTGCATAAGATTGAGCCCAAAAAGGAAATACATTTGGTTCATAAGCAAAAGCGTGAGCAATTATCAAAGTAATTGTTATACAGGCCTGGTCTGGCATCATGGGTCAGCTGTCTACTTCTGATGTCGCCTTCTTCTTGTCTTGGTGTGAGTGTAGTTTGTCCTCTGTTTGAGCCTTGTTTTGGTTTTTTTAAAGTCTTTATTGAATTTGTTACAATATTGCTTCTGTTTTATGTTTTGGCTTTTTGGCTGCAAGGCATGTGGGATCTTAGCTCCCTGACCAGGGATCAAACCTGTACCCCCTGCATTGGAAGGTGAAATCTTAACCACTGGACTGCCAGGGAAGTCCCCTGAGCCTTGTTTTAAGGTGAGTTTGAGGTCAGCAGTCCAATCTATAAGCCAGTCCAATGAGGAGGCCTTTCTAAGTGGGAAAATTTAATCCAAGAGTCAATTACCTTCAGTTTTGCCATGCATGAGATAGTTAAGAGTACCTGATAAGGGTCCTTCCATCTAGTTCGGAGAGAGTCCTTCAAATGATGTCTTTTCCAGCATGCACAATCTCCTGGTGGCATCTGATCTTCATCCAAAGACAGACTACTGTGATAAGCTTCAGAAATGAGCTTAGAATGTTCTTTTAAGAAGTCAATTAAACTTTACAATAATGTAGCACAGTAATGAGAAGCCATCATGGAAGTGAGTCTTAGAAAATTTAACAACACTAAAATTTAATATCCACAAAGGCATATTATTGAAACAATCTTTTTGTCTCTAAAATCACCCTCATTTCCACCAAATATACCCCAATTAAGACTAAGTTGTTGGCAAAATAAATCTGGTTTCAATAAACTTGGCCTGATTATTTACATAAGTGTAATTGATCTTATAGGCTTTTTAAAAATTGGCTTTGCTGGAACTCTTTATAAGGAATCTCAGATTGAATTTGTAAAAGGCCTCTCAAAGCCAGGAAAGTCATGCCAAGGACTTGCCACCAGATTCCACCAGCATTATCTATAGATTTGGGTGAATTCTTCTCTTCTTGAGATTCTAAAATTATCCTGAGATACCTGTACCTGTCAGGAGGTGGTTTCCTTTATTCACCTGATAAAGTTGCTGGGTACCTGAGAGTTTCTGATCTCTTGAGGGATGAGGTAGAGAGAAAAGATACATTTTTCAATCGTGCTTACAAAGGTATAATTTACCAAATTGCTGTAAGTCATAATTAGCTTGAGGGGAAGGGCTTCCTTATATGTGGAAAACACAGATTAAAAGCCAGTAATATTTCAGCCAGAGCCCATAAAAATTATAAACATATTAATCAGTTCACTTGGTCTTATGTAACTAATCTTTGACCTCTTATTAACAGTTTTATAAAGCCATCTGGGTTTCCATTAGGATTCTTTCATTTCTTACTGAGTTCAGTAGTATGATCTGAAAGTCATCAGAAACCTGTACCTATTAAAAAGTCCTTGCTCTGAATCTCCTTGAAATGGAAGCATTTTTGCAAAGGCATCAGAGTAAAACAATATCTGTACATGAATGACAAAAGACTTAAGAAAGCATGGTTAAACATCTGAATACAATGCAACTGACAAAGAAACTTGGTTACTGCTGTGACATACAACATTTTAAGATAATAATTAGAATCATAACTGAAAACATTTTACCAGGACATACCCCATTTTTAGGACTTCCATATAATTTCTAGAATATCTATATTAATAATATTTACCCATGCACTAAACTAAGAAGATTTATTACTCATCTGACAATGTTTCCCATGTAATTTAACATACCAAATGAACATAATAAGTTTAATATCTCTCTTTGGGATGCTTCAGACACCCTTTGAAGCATCTCAAAGTTAGCTAGAGGTCAAAGGAACTTCATTAGAATTTGATTTAGGCAGTTTGTCAAAAAACATCAAGAAGATCCTAAAACATTTGGTCAAATAGGATCAAAAGTCGCTGTGAAACAATACTCATTCACTTAACCAAAGTGACAATAAAATATTTCAAAGGCAAATACAGAAAGTTATAACAGATTACCAGTTAAAGAGAATTTATAATCTGTTATCAAAAGCAGATCAAAACTTTACAAAAACGTTGTCCTCTTAACAGAGAGAGAAGCCAAATTCCGGTTTGTACCACTTTACCTTTAATGTTAAAACTCAATTAAATTTATTCCAATCTTAGTTGTGACCACACATAGAACACCATTTTAAAGACTTTTTCTTTCCTTCTACAGTTTTCTATATCTATATTAATTTGTCCCTTATTTTCTTTCCTATTTAGAAATAACCAGGATAAGCTTAGGATAAATTATTTTCTTTTCCCTTAATAAAAGGCATTTTTATTCCTCATACCTTCTTTTCCTGAAAAAACACATCCCACTTTCTTTGTATACTGAAATGTTTCCCTTATTCTTTCTAGTAGCTTTAAATATACATATAAATTAGAATCCTTCACTCTTAAAAACCTTAATTTCTAGGGAAAACTAAGAAGTAATCAATTATGAACTGTCTTAGCATTAGCCTTCTGTAGATTGACCAACTTTAAATACCAATAATAATTTCTAAAAACATGTACTTTCTTATAGAAAATGTCTCAGTGTGGCACCAAACATATTTATTAATACTCCTAAATATCTTCAGTTTTTCTGTAAAAGAAAACTAATGTTCAGCAATTAATGTTTTAGTATATCATTTTATTTGGGAATGACATAGATATTCAATAAACGTCCATCATTTAACTTAATTTAGCAAAACTCTAACGTTTCAAGTTACCAAATATCTGGAGAAACTATTTCTTGGGTGTTTTTTTTTTTTTGGTTTTTATTATGTAATTGATATATATATGTATATACACACACACACACACACACACACACAAACATACTTTTTAAATGAATGAAAGATTCTTTAACTTCTTTAGTGCTTTACAATTTTCAAAAGTTTCACACACAGGATTTCATATAATCTCATAATAACCCTTTTCCCTTCCTACTGCTATACTGCCCCTCCCCCTTCCCTCTCCCCACTGGTAACCACTAGTTTGTTCTTTATACCTGTGGGTCTTTTTCTTTTGTGTTATATTCACTAGTTTGTTGTATTTTTTTAAAATTCCACATATAAGTGATATCATACAGTATTTATCTTAACATAATGCCCTCAAGTCCATCCGCGTTGCTGCAAAGAGCAAAATTTCTTTCTTTTTTATGGGTGAGTAGCTGGGGAAACTGTTTTTAAGTAGACATTCCTAAAATATAATTATTCCTAAAGAGCTTTCCTAAAAGCTCTTACCTCATTTACATTTAATTTACTCATAAAAAATTTCATCATACCAAGTTAATTTTCTTCCTGAAAAATTTATGTTTGCAAGAAATAGAATAAGATCTCATTTGACTTCTAGTAAATCTAGGTATAAGAAAAGTACTATACTTGATGACTCTAAAGACTTGTCTGTATTAATGAAACCAACAAACATAAACTAACTTTAATACCAAATATTAATTTAATAGTGAATATCTCCCAGTTTATGTGAACATGAAAGTCATTTGGGTTAGTTTCTTTTATATTTCTGAGAGTTTATATAAGTGCTTAATTTCCTATAAGCCAATTAAGTAGACCTCATTTACAAAATAATTTTGATAATACCATCCAAAGGTAAAGACATATATTTATAATGTACATATAGATACACAAACAGACGCAACCAGAGATCTCACAGCTACATTTTTTTTTTTTTTTTTTTTTTTTTGCGGTACGCGGGCCTCTCACTGCTGTGGCCTCTCCCGTTGCGGAGCACAGGCTCCGGATGTGCAGGCTCAGCGGCCATGGCTCACGGGCCCAGCCACTCCGCGGCATGTGGGATCCTCCCGGACCGGGGCACGAACCCGTATCCCCTGCATTGGCAGGCGGACTCCCAACCACTGCGCCACCAGGGAAGCCCTCATAGCTACATTTTAAAACTTAGTCATGAATCAGAGATGACAATATAAAACTCACTATAGTTTATAAGTAACAGTTGAGATAAGTTAAATTTATTTTTTTTATTTTTTAATAAATTTATTTATTTATTTATGGCTGCATTCGGTCTTCCTTGCTGTGCGCACGCTTTCTCTAGTTGAGGCGAGCGGGGGCTACTCTTCATTACAGTGCATGGGCTTCTCATTGCAGTGGCTTCTCTTGTTGCTGAGCACGGGCTCTAGGCGCGTGGGCTTCAGTAGGTGTGGCACGCAGGCTCAGTAGTTGTGGCTCGCAGGCTAAGAATGCAGGCTCAGTAGTTGTGGCACACGGGCTTAGTTGCTCCGCGGCATGTGGGATCTTCCCGGACCAGGGCTCGAACCCGCGTCCCCTGCATTGAGCAGGCGGATTCTTAACCACTGTGCCATCAGGGAAGTCCTAGGGATAAGTTAAATTTAAAAAGGCCTCTTGCCCCACTTTTTTTTTCCTTTAAGTCTTAAGATGGTCTAGATAAGGCAAGCATTCCTGAGAGCCCTGGTAGAACATTTACATCCCAAGGCACAGGAAAAGAAAAGCTAGTTTTCCTAGAAAGACTTGTTCCTTCAGGGTCAAAATTACCAAAAGATGCTTTATCAAACTGGCTTTCTCTATTTTAACTGAATAGGCAATAAAAGAGCCTCATCTTGGCCATTTTCAGGGAAAGATTTTCCTTTAATACCCAGTTAAGTAAGTACGTGTAAGCATAAGTTTTGTACGTACATAAACCTGGCTGTGGTGTTAGTTGGAGACTGGCTTTCTGATGACTCTTGTTTCTCTGTTTGAAAGACTCTATTTCCCTTTTTTTTTTTTTTTTTTGCGGTACGCGGGCCTCTCACTGTTGTGGCCTCTCCCGTTGCGGAGCACAGGCTCCGGGTGTGCGGGCTCAGCTGTGGCCTCTCCCGTTGCGGAGCACAGGCTCCGGATGTGCAGGCTCAGCGGCCATGGCTCACGGGCCCAGCCTCTCCACGGCATGTGGGATCTTCCCGGACCGGGGCACGAACCCGTGTCCTCTGCATCGGCAGGCGGACTCTCAACCACTGCGCCACCAGGGAAGCCCTATTTCCCATTTTAAAGTTGACTTTGCTCGGGATAAAATGTACTAATGACATTGTGTGGTGGGCTGGTGGTCTGCAACTTAACTCCACTAGGTGTCACCCTAGAATCCTTCCAGTTCTCTTAACAAGTCTCAGTTTCTAAGCCCACTTTGGGTTTCTGAATCACTGAATGGCCAGTTCTTACACATGATCTCTTTAATTAATGAGTGCGTTTCCCTATGGAACCACTGCACTGTATGAGGAATCTGCCTTCACCACTCCCTGTAAAATTCTCACTTGCCCAAGAAAGCCTTAACTGACTGGAAAGAGTCTTGTCTCTCTTCTTAGGAGCAAAGCTATCATGTGATATCTTCACTCTTATCCTGACCAATTCTGTTAGGGTAGCTGAATTGAGGAAAGATGTCAGGTCAGCCTCCTACCTAACCAGTCAGCCCAGAAGGCTCTGTGTCTTTCAACTGAGCAAATCCTGGTGTCTTTCACCTGGGCTATCCCAGTATCTTTCAAATGGGGAGGGGGACACTTTATTCCCCGTGTCTTTCAAACAGGCTCTGAAGTTTCTTTCAGTTGGGGGCACACACCCCCTCCGAGGATCCTTCAACTGAGGGGCAGGTATCTGGTATATACTGCCAAATAAAACTCAGGATCATCAACCAAGAATTGGGAGATTCAAGAACCAGGAGACACTCACCCAGATTCATCTGGACTCTCCAGGAAGGTGTATGGGCACAAGAGGCACTACTGGTACCAAGGCTCCATATCCTCATAGAGTTGAGGTGAAGGAAAGAAGTCTGTTCTGGGTCCCCTCCTGGTTCACCAAAGCTGTCCACTGAAAATAACACACAGCATGAGGGCTGTGACTTCAGCTTTTCTTGAGGGGCAGGGGTGGGGAACTTACTTAGGCCTATAGCCTGTGAGACAGCCTCTCAGATAGCACTGAGGAACTTCTCCGAAGAGGTAGGAGGGAGGTCAGTACATATGTGATTTTGGTGAAGGTGGTAGTGCAATCAAATACACATCTTGGTAGAAGGTTGCTGCCAGTCAGGAGGAGCGGATGTCTCCATTAACAATTTTAGTGCTTTTCTAGATATGAGAAGATGCAAGAATCTGGATTCACAAACTCTTCTCCTGAAAATATCTAACTATCCGAAGGCCTGTTTTGCCAGTTATTTCCCAGAGCACAGAGTGCCTCATTCCTGATCTCTGCCCTGAACTCCTTTCAGAGAGTGTTGGAGGTCAGTGACTGCAGTGGCTAATGAACTAATCCTTGTAGAGCCAGACGGCGAGTGACATTCTTTATTGGCACTGCCCACATGTCCACATCCGATGAGTTGGTAAAGAATCTGGGAGCTCATCTGTGCCTTTATTTGGACGCTTCCACATGGTGATTGTACTAGGAGGGGGCTCACCAGGCTCAGGACTCTCATTTGCTCGAAAAACCCAACCACATGAAACATGGAGTTGAAAGTCAGCAGCAGCTTGAGAACATGGAAGGAGAAAAGAGATGTTTAAGGCATTCACTGGAATAGCAGCAGGTCCTCAGGACATGGAACAACTCACATGAGCTGCACTGAGGCAAGTGTTTCTCCAGAACATTCCTTTTCAGAGAGTGAGAAGTTTGAACTGGATGCTGAGAGCACAAGAGTTATCGCACAAATGTCTGCCCACTAGCAGCGCCCGCAGCACGGGTGACACTGATACCACAGCAGCCTGCAGAGTCTTGGAAGGAACAAGTGTTACTCCGGTGCCAGTTGCAAACTTCTGTTGCCTCCCCAGGACCCACCAAGTCATCCAAGAGCAGGAAAAATTATTCCTTGGGCAAATGCAATCCTAGGAATATCTTAAATTCCATCAGGATGCAGCCTCCTTGAAAAACAAACAAAATAAAATAATGCTTAATAGAAAGGACACAGGCAGGGATTTGATTATATTTAGCAACAAGTGGGTAGAGTCTTCCCAGAAGGATGTATATCAATAATATGCATACTGAAGATCTCAATTTCTAAAAGCAACAGACTTTTGTGAAAATTCATTTATTTAATTTAGAATATGGGAAAGAGGACATTGATGGATCGATCATCTTTCTGTTCTTTCCAATTGGTGCATACTGCACTGAGTAGGTACATTAAAGTCAGAGTATTGAAACCTTCCTGAGGATTAGCGTCCAAAAAATTAGCTAACATCACCCCTAAATTATGGCTAAAAATGTCATTTTATCAATTAATCCCTATTTAATAATGTTCATTTCAATCCTACAGTTTTTAAATGATTTTTTAATTGGATGAGGTGAGAAATTTAAACACAATTAATTGGATTAATTAACTGGATGAGGCTAGCAATTTAAATAAATTCAATATACAAGGCAGTGTGGCTGACTTTGGAGTTCAAGCCAAACTCTCCCTGCTAAGGAGCCCTTTAGAAACCTTCACTGTTTCTGTCTAGGAATCACATATGCTCTTCCATCTTGGTCATATATAAGGCCTCTTCAGTACCCACATCTTAACCAGTGGTTGGAACAATAGAGAGAAGAGGTTCTTCACTGGACTCTCTCAGTAGACAACAGGATGTCCAGTCTGGGCTGGAGCTGAGAGACGGAGGTATCTTCACTGAGAATGAGAACAGGAGGCTGACCTGAAGTGGTCTCCTGGGAAGAGTGAGGTCCTGAAGGAGAAAAGTCAGAGCTCATATGGCTGGAGATTCTTAGGTGCTTTTTTATCCTCCTTAAACTCACAAGAAAATTCAAGACAAAAATAAATAGGTCCAGGGACCTGTAGTTGTTTAGGGTTAATGAAGGTATTTTACTGTATTTCACTGATGAAGTCACTCATAAAACTTCTTTTTTTTTCAATTGGCAAAAAATCTACTACCTTCTCTTTAGTAGTGATTTTGTCTACCTTTCCTTAGAACTTAAAGTCTATTCAGTTAACTCAGACCACACCCTGTGTTGCCCTACAAAACAACAGACAGCAATCCTTTGGCATCTGAAGTGGAATCAAGGATCCTTCGTCTACAAAGCTACAGTAATCAGAACAGTTACTGGCACAACAACAGAAATATAGATCAATGGAACAGGAGAGAAAGTCCAGCAATAAACCCACAGACCTGGTCACCTACTCTATGACAAATGAGGTAAGAATATACAATGGAGAAAAGACAGCCTCTTCAATAAGTGGTGCTGGGAAAACTGGACAGCTACATGTAAACAAATGAAATTAGAACACTCTGTAACACCATACACAAAAATAAACTCAAAATGGATTAAAGACCTAAATGTAAGACCAGATACTATAAAACTCTTAGGGGAAAACATAGGCAGAACACTCTCTGACATAAATCGCAGCAAGATCTTTTTTGATCCACCTCCTAGAGTAATGGAAATAAAAACAAAAATAAACAAATGGGACCTCGTTAAACTTAAAAGCTTTCACACAGCAAAGGAAGTCATACACAAAACGAAAAGACAGCCCTCAGAATGAGAGAAAATATTTGCAAACGAAGCAAGGGAATAATCTCCAAAATATACAAACAGCTCATGCAGCTCAATATCAAAAAAACAACCCAATCAAAAAATGGGTGGAAGATCTAAATAGACATTTCTCCAAAGAAGACACACAGATGGCTAAAAAGCACATGAAAAGATACTCAAAATCACTAATTATTAGAGAAATGCAAATCAAAACTACAATGAGGTATCACCTCATACCAATTACAATGGCCATCATCGAAAAATATCTACAAACAATAATTGATGGAGAGAGTGTGGAGAAAGAGAACACTCCTATACTGTTGGTGGGAACGTAAATTGGTACAGCCACTATGGAGAACAGTATGGAGGTTCCTAAAAAACTAAAAGCAGAGCTACTATATGATCCAGCAATCCCACTGCTGGGCATATATCCAGAGAAAACCAAAATTCGAAAAGACACATGCACCCCAATGTTCACTGCAGCACTATTTACAATAGTCAGGACATGGAAGCAACCTAAATGTCCCTCGACAGATGAATGGATAAAGAAGATGTGGTATATATATAAAATGGAATATCAGCCATAAAAAAGAACGAAATAATGCCATTTGCAGCAACATGGATGGACATAGAAATTGTCATACTGAGTGAAGAAAGTCAAACAGAGAAAGAAAAATATCATATGATATCGCTTATATGTGGAATCTAAAAAAAGGGTATAAATGAACTTATCTACAAAATAGATATAGAGTTATAGATGTAGAAAACAAACTTATGGTTACTAGGGTAAGGGTGGGGACAAATTGGGAGATTGGGATTGACATATACACACTACTATATATAAAATAGAAAATTAATAAGAACCTACTGTATAGCACAGGGAACCCTACTCAGTACTCTGTAATGGCCTATATGGGAAAAGAACCTAACAAAGGGTGGATATATGTATATGTACAACTGATTCACTTTGCTGTACACCTGAAACTACACAACATTGTAAATCAACTATACTCCAATAAAAATTAAGAAAAAAAAAGGATTCTTTGTCATCTCACTCTCTTACCTCTACTGACTTCATGCCATGGCATCTTGTTGGTCCCTAAATCCCACATCCATTTCTATCCTTCACTTTCTTTAATGGGCTCTTCCAGACAAGCCATTGTAAAGACTCTCCTTAAGGTTTGCCCTTGGGTCTTTGGTACATTTGGAATAGTTCATCCATCCAGATTTTTATTTCCCTTGTTGTATAAGTGAGTATGTTCTGAACAGGGTATCTGAGAGGACTGTGTTAATATTTTCTAGAGGTTTGAAAGTGTCTAGTCCATAATAAGCATGTAAGAAAATTCAGTTATTATATTTTAATATCACAATTCTATTATCCAGATTAAGATCAGAATCTTTTAGAATCAACTGATTCCCTTTCTTTTAATGTTAGTTTTCTCAGAACACCCTCTTCATTGCCTGAGTGGATTATCACCTGACAGATGCTCAGAGAAGGCTGATCTCCATGATCCTGCCAGAGAGGGTTAGTGTTTTAGCAACTAGGGTGCTGGTTGCCAGTGTCTTGTGAGCTGGTGGGTGTGACTTCTTCCTTCTCTCCTGCTAACGGATCACATGTGGATTAAATGGAAGAAAAATCAGGTGTCTGGTCTGGTAAAACTGAAGGCAGGCAATAGACCCAGGACTTGGTCTTCTTTGAGCTTCTTGCAGAAACAGCGATGTTCCTGACTTTCTTCTATTCATATTGGCCTCATCCTTCCCCTCTGACATAGCCTCATCTCCAGCTGTGCTGCAGTGAAGTTTCCTAACTTAGAATATGTCATGTGTCAGCAGAAAATCACTTTCCTTCTTTCACTTTGGTGACAATCAGACTTACATTTGTTTTCTTTTTGCCCACAGAACTCTCAAATTTTACTTTCTAAGAGAGTTGAAATGAAAAACAAAAAATCTGAAGTTTGAAAATGATAGAGACTGTAGCCCCTCTGCATTTCTTTACTTCCCTTTATTTTTCTTACCTCATCATGAATTAGAACTAATGCAGGAGCAGCAAGACAAATCTTGCCCAGTAAGTCACTAAGTCAATATAATTTATAAAAACTTTAAATGAAGAATCACACATAAGTAAAGGAAAGAAGGCTATTTCTCCCTGACACAGTCTGGGCCTCACTGCCCTGCATTCTCAGAGGGAGACAGAGACAGAGGAAGGGAGAAGGCCAGTGGCGTCAACTGACTGAATGAACAACTAAAGGTCACTGGTTTCTGTGATATAAGCTTTAATGAGAGACAACATCATCAATGAATCTCCTTCCTCCAGCTCAGAAACTTTGAGTATAACAAGTGTTCAACAGTTTAAGTAAAAGCGTTCAATAATAAAAGTTATACTTGGCAAAACAACAATTATGTGTCTACTCAGGGTGAAATGATTAGAATTGGATAATTTATCCACCTCCTTAAAGGAAACACACTTTTGCTCTCAGCATCTGAGGGCTGCTGGCACTTCTGATACCTGCGGACACAGGTCAGGAGAAGAGAAGGTCACCATTGAGAACTACGGTCCTTCACACAAACACTCCAGGAGCAAGGGTGAGGGTTCTGGAAGACAAATTATTTGCCAAACAAATAAGCCCCTCCACAGATAGGAGACTGTAAAGTCCTCAGGACGTGGTGAGCCTGCCCTCAGGGAGGGAGTCCAGGACGTTAGGAAGGGGACTCTGTCACTCTAGAGGAGAGGGTGTGACTAGATGTGATCTCTCCCTTGCGAGTGAGGTGTTGCTGAGAAAATACAATTCTCTTGGAATTAGGACCTCCACACCCATATTCTCCTGAAAAGAACCAGTATTCCTGGGGGTACTGGCCCAGCCTGTGGAGGACTATAGGTCTCCAGTAAGAAAATGGCAGAAAGAAAAGGCAATGTCTATAATAGTTCTGACCTTGTGGTCCCCTGCAGCATAACCACATAGACATGAAGGAACATGTTCTAGAAGGAAAGGAAACATGGGAGAAGCTCATGGACTCATAGTAATGAGCCTGTGCTGTGAATCAGGCAGTAAATAAAACCCATCTTTTGGAGCTCTGGGCACATTGCTGAGTTGAGGGCATGCACTTAGTTTCACTGTGGTCCAGGTGAAGTGCTGAACTTCTGGTCTCTCTGCTGATGGCACTGGTGATGCTCTGCTCTGTTCCCCACATTTTACCCATTAGTGAATGTCGTCTTAATTTCTTCCTCCAATCATTTCCCATATTCATGTAAGTTGGTAGCATAAGATAGGTTTTTGTTACCTTGAATCCACAGAGCCATTAGCTCTGTGTTTTCCACAGAGGACTCCCTGAAATGTTTGTAATTCAATCACTATCTGGTGTAGGGGCCATAACTCTCAAGGGTCTTCTCTATCACGCATCTCATAAATTTATGGTGAGAAATAATTGAGCAATCTACATGTATCACCAGGGATAATTAAATGTGTTTATTTTATAATTATTAGAATTATTAATTTTATTGATCACTAGGCTCTCGGAAGTAATTGCCAGTTGATAATTTCATTTTATTTATTGTATAAAATAATCAGAATATTTGTTATTTGGCCAACTCATCTCCACATTTGGAAGTGGATGATAAATTACTGAAAACATAGAGAATTTGTAACAGTGAGGTATAGAAAGCAAAGGAAAAACATAGAGAGTTTGTAACAGTGAGGTATAGAAAGCAAAGGCAAAAACATAGAGAATTTGTTACAGCGAGGTATGAGACAACAAGTGAACATTAGTGTGTTAGAAGTAAAGTATAGGGCTTTCCAGAAAATAAGTGATGGTTCAATACATGTGATTTGCACAGGTGTCTATGGTGTGGATAGGGAGGTGGAGTTTGGAATCTGACATATTAGGTTTTGAAACCTGGATTTGCCATTTACTTATTAGATTGTTTTATTTATATAAACTCTTAGCAGGTGGTTCTTTGGAAATGAGAATATTAACAAGTCAGTTTCAACTATGCTGGAAGGATTACATGAGTCCCTCAGAAAAAGCAAAGAAATTTGTAGCTGGTATCATCATCATTTTTGATAAAGACTAAAGTCTGTGGAATCTGTCTGGTAGGTCCTTGGTGATCTTGTTCACAGTAGCATTGTAACACTTAATTAGTAATCAATTCAGGATGAATGTGCAATAATAAATGAAGGCAGCATCAAGGAATGTGTTCTTTATCCTCAAATAAATGTTGGGAATGAAAAATATTCTAATGAACCCTTGCCATAACCACAATACCTTGGGATCTGATCACCAGACTGAATGTTTGTATGTACCCAAAATTCATACATGGAAACTCTAATCCTCAATGTGACGGTGTTAGGAAGCGGGGGTGTTTGGGAGGTCACTAGGATTAGATGAAGTTACGAGGCTGGAGCCCTCATGAATGGAATTAATGCCTTCATGAGACTCACAAGACAGCTTGCTTCCTCTCTCTGCTCTCCACCACGTGAGGATACAAAGAGAAGCTAGCAGTGTGCAACCCAGAAGAGGGCTCTCACCAGAACTCAACCTTGCTGGCATGCTGATCTCAGACTTCCAGGCTCTGGAACTGTGACAAATAAATTTCTGCCCTTTATAAGCCACCCAGTCTCTGGTACCCTGTTAGAACAGCCTGAATTAAGACACACGGCATCATTCAGTTAGCTCCTAGAATACACTAGTTGAGGTTGTGCCTAAATAGTTCAAGTTCAAATCATACATGACCGAGATGAAATTGTCACGTACAGTTATTCTCAATCCCTTTCTTGAAAAGAAGAACTGATATCTGTGCTCACAGGTTAAAAATCATAGAAGGTTAATCAAAGAGAGAGAGGAACAATGGCCCATCTAAAAGATATGAGTGTTAATAAGAGAAAGGAAATGGCAAGAAGTAGACTGAGGCTACAAGAAAGAATACACTGGTGTTTGGTTCCTTCCAAGGCATAATCCCAAATAAATTTGTAAAATTATTCTTAGTCTAGTTTTTGAAAATATTCTGGAGGCCACTTAACCAACTGTTCCCTAACTATGTCTTGGTATAAATATTTGCAGCAACCATTCCTTTAATCAGTAAACAGTCAGAAAAAGGGGCAATGAAATTTGCCAATTTGCTGAACTTCATTTACCAGTGAAAGTCAGTGATGCTCAATACCTTGAGAGTCAAAATATTTTTCATAATCTCAGTTTTCCTTTCAACTTTTTAGAAATAAATTTATTTATTTATTTATTATTTATTTATTTTTGGTTGCATTGGGTTTTTGTTGCTGTGCACGGGCTTTCTCTAGTTGTGGCAAGCAGGGGCTACTCTTTGTTGTGGTGCGTGGGCTTCTCACTGTGGTGGCTTCTCTTGTTGTGGAGCACGGGCTCTAGGAGCGAAAGCTTCAGTAGTTGTGGCATGCGGGCTCAGTAGTTGTGGCTCGCAGGCTCTAGAGCACAGGCTCAGTAGTTGTGGCACATGGACTTAGTTGCTCCATGGCATGTGGGATCTTCCCGGACCAGGGCTCGAACCCGTGTCCCCTGCATTGGCCGGCAGATTCTTAACCACCGCACCACCAGGGAAGTCCTCAACTTGTTTTTTTAAATTAATTTTTATTGGAGTATAGTTGCTTTACAATGTTTTGTTAGTTTCTGCTGTACAGCAAAGGGAATCATTTATATGTATACATTATATCCCCTCTTTTTTAGATTTCCTTCCCATTAAGGTCACCACAGAGCATTGAGTAGAGTTTCCTGTGCTATACAGTAGGTTCTCATTAGTTATCTATTTTACACATAGTAGTGTGTATATGTCAATCCCAATCTCCCAATTTACTCCTCCCCCTTACCCCCTGGGTATCCATAAGTTTGTGTCTCTATTTCTGCTTTGCAAAGAAGTTCATCTGTACCATTTTTCTAGATTCCATGTATAAGCAATATTATACGATATTTTTCTCCTTCTGACTTACTTCACTCTGTATGACAGTCTCTAGGTCTATCCACGTCTCTGCAAATGGCACTATTTTGTTCCTTTTTATGGCTGAGTAAATATTCCATTGTATGTGTACCACATCTTCTTTACCCATTCCTCTGTTGATTGACATTTAGGTTGCTTCCATGTCCTGGCTATTGTAAATAGTGATGCAATGAACATTGGGGTGCATGTATCTTTTGGAATTATGGTTTTCTCTGGGTATATGCCTAGGAGTGGGATTGCTGGGTCATATGTATGGTAGTTATATTTTTAGTTTTTTATGGAACCTCCATACTGTTCTCCATAGTGGCTGTACCAATTTACATTCCTACCAACAGTGTAGGAGGGTTCCCTTTTCTCCATATCCTCTCCAGCATTTATTGTTTGTAGATTTTTTGATGATGGCCATTGTGACCGGTGTGATGTGATACCTCATTGTAGTTTTGATTTGCATTTCTCCAATAATTAATGATGTTGAGCATCTTTTCATGTGTTTGTTGGGCATCTGTATGTCTTTTTTGGAGAAATGTCTATTTAGATCTTCCTCCCACTTTTTGATTGGGTTGTTTTGTTTTTTATTTTTGATACATTGAGCTGCATGAGCTGTTTGTATATTTTGGAGATTAATCCCTTGTTGGTTGCTTTGTTTGCAAATACTTTCTCCCATTCTGAGGGTTTTTAGTTTTGTTTATGTTTTCCTTTGCTATGCAAAAGCTTTTAAGTTTACTTAGATCCCATTTGTTTATTTTTGTTTTAATTTTCATTACTCTAGGAGGTGTATCAAAAAAGATCTTGCTGCGATTTATGTCGAAGAGTATTCTGCCTATGTTTTCCTCAAAGAGTTCTACAGTGTCCGGCCTTACATTTAGGTCTTTGATCCATTTTGAGTTTACTTTTGTGTATGGTGTTGGGGAGTATGGTTCTTCTTTTCCAATTTGTATTCCTTTTATTTCTTTTTCTTCTCTGATTGCTGTGGCTAGGACTGCTAAAACTATTTGGAATAACAGTGGCAAGAGTGGATATCCTTGTCTTGTTCCTGATCTGAGAGGAAATGCTTTCAGTTTTTCACCATTGAGAATGATGTTTGCTGTGGGTTTGTCATACATGGCCTTTATTATGTTGAGGTAGGTTCCCTCTATGCCCACTTTCTGGAGAGTTTTTGTCATAAATGGGTGTTGAATTTTGCCAAAAGCTTTTTCTTCATCTCTTGAGATGATCATATGGTTTTTATTCTTTAATTTGTTAATATGTGTATCACATTGATTGATTTGCCTATATTGAAGAATCTTTTTACAACCCTGGGATAAATCCCACTTGATCATGGTGTGTGAACCTTTAAATTTGTTGTTGGATTCTGTTTGCTAGTATTTTGTTGAGGATTTTTGTGTCTATATTCATCAGTGATATTGGCCTTGTAATTTTCTTTTTTTGTGATATCTTTGTCTGGTTTGGGTATCAAGGTGATAGTGGCCTCATAGAATGAGCTTGGGAGCGTTCCTTCCTCTGCGATATTTTGGGAGAGTTTGAGAAGGATAGGTGTTAGCTCTTCTCTAAATGTTTGGTAGAATTCACCTGTGAAGCCATCTGGTCTTAGACTTTTGTTTGTTGGAAGAATTTTGTTTGTTTGTTTATTTTTTTTGGGGCCATGTTCGGTCTTCATTGCTGTGTGTGGGCTTTCTCTAGTTGCAGCAAGTGGGGGCTCCTCTTCCTTGAGGTGTGCAGGCTTCTCATTTCAGTGGTTTCTCCTGTTACAGAGCACGGGCTGTAGGCACAAAGGCTTCAGTAGTTGCAGCATGCAGGCTGTAGAGTACGCGGGCTTCAGTAGTTGCAGCGCACGAGCTCTAGGGTGCGCGGTCTTCAGCAGTCGTGGCGCACGGGCTCAGTAGTTGTGGCTTGTGGGCTCTAGTGCACAGGCTCAGTAGTTGTGGTGCACCAGTTTAGTTGCTCCACAGCATGTGGAATCTGCCAGGACCAGGGATCAAACTCATGTCCTCTGCATTGGCAGGCTGATTCTTAACCACTGTGCCACCAGGGAAGTCCCTGTTGGAAGACTGTTAATCACAGTTTCAATTTCATTACTTGTGATTGTTCTGTTCATATTTTCTATTTCTTCCTGGTTCAGTCTTAGAAGGTTGTACCTTTCTAAGAATTTATCCATTTCTTCCAGGTTGTCCATATTATTGGCATATAGCTGTTTGTAGTATTCTCTTATGATCCTTTGTCTTCCTGCAGTGTCAGCTGCAACTTCTTTTTCATTTCTAATTTTACTGATTTGAGTCCTCTCCCTTTTTTTCTTGATGAGTCTGGCTAAAGGTTTATCAGTTTTGTTTATCTTCTCTAGGAACCAGCTTTTAGTTTCATTGATCTTTGCTATTGTTTTCTTCATTTCTATTTCATTTATTTCTCTTCTGATCTTTATGATGTCTTTCCTTCTACTAGCTTTGGGTTTTGTTTGTTCTTCTTTCTCTAGTTGCTTTAGGTATAAGGTTAGGGCACCAGTTTAGTTGCTCCACAGCATGTGGAATCTGCCAGGACCAGGGATCAAACTCATGTCCTCTGCATTGGCAGGCTGATTCTTAACCACTGTGCCACCAGGGAAGTCCCTGTTGGAAGACTGTTAATCACAGTTTCAATTTCATTACTTGTGATTGTTCTGTTCATATTTTCTATTTCTTCCTGGTTCAGTCTTGGAAGGTTATACCTTTCTAAGAATTTGTCCATTTCTTCCAGGTTGTCCATATTATTGGCATATAGCTGTTTGTAGTATTCTCTTATGATCCTTTGTCTTCCTGCAGTGTCAGCTGCAACTTCTTTTTCATTTCTAATTTTACTGATTTGAGTCCTCTCCCTTTTTTTCTTGATGAGTCTGGCTAAAGGTTTATCAGTTTTGTTTATCTTCTCTAGGAACCAGCTTTTAGTTTCATTGATCTTTGCTATTGTTTTCTTCATTTCTATTTCATTTATTTCTCTTCTGATCTTTATGATGTCTTTCCTTCTACTAGCTTTGGGTTTTGTTTGTTCTTCTTTCTCTAGTTGCTTTAGGTATAAGGTTAGGTTGTTTATGTGAGATTTTTCTTATTTCTTGATGTGGGATTGTATTGCTATAAACTTCCCTCTTAGAACTGCTTTTGCTTCATCCCATTGGTTTTGGGTCATCATGTTTTCATTATCATTTGTTTCCAGGTATTTTTTTGATGTCTTCTTTGATTTCTTCAGTGATCCATTGGTTATTTAGTAGTGTATTGTTTAGCCTCCATGTGTTCGTGTTTTTTACTGTTTTTTTCCTGTAATCGATTTCTTTTTTTCTTTTCTTTTTTTTTTTTTTTTTATTGCTACTCCAGCTTTCTTTTGATTTCCATTAGCATGGAATATCTTCTGCTCTGTGGCAGAGATTACCACCATTCTGTCTTCCAGGTCACTTATCTGTTCTTCTGCCTCAATTATTCTGCTATTGATTCCTTCTAGTGTATTTTTCATTTTGGTAATTGTCTTGTTCATCTCTGTTTGTATGTTATTTAGTTCTTCTATGTCTTTGTTAAATTTTTCTTTTATGTTCTTGATCCGTGCCTCCATTCTGTTTCAGAGATTTTGGATCATCTTTACTATCATGACTCTGAATTCTTTTTCAGATAGATTGCTTATCTCTTCTTCATTTAGTTGTTCTTGTTTTTATCTTGCTCCTTCATCTGCAACATATTTCTTTGTTGCCTCATTCTGTCAAATTTACTGTGTTGTGGTCCCCTTTCCACAGGTTGCAGGTATGCAGTTCCTCTTGCTTCTGGAGTCTGCCCCCTGGTGGGTGAGTTTGGTCCAGAGGCTTGTGCTGTTATCCCCTTGATGGGGGTTTGATTGGTGTTGTGGTGATCAGATCCTGCCCTAGATATGGAGCAGGGCCTCCTCTTTGCTTTGTGGTTGTCACTGCCTTGTCAGGGGTGAGGTCTGCTCCCTAGTTGTTGGAGTAGAGGTCCCCAGATCTGTTTCTTAGCTGTGATTCTGATCTGTGGTATGAGGTAGGTGGGATTGGAGTACTCCCACTTGGAGGGAAGCCACTGAGTTTTCCTCCTTTGGAGTTGTTCACCTGTGAATGTGTTCTGTTGTGTCCCCTTTTGCCTGTTGTGTGGGCTCACAAAGTATATTGTTGTTGGCACCGCTCTTGGTCCCGCCTTAACTGTGAGTATGCCAGAAATTGGCCCTGGCGACTCTTAGGCATTGGTTTCACCTGTCCACTGGAGCAGGTCCACTGAGGTTAGGTCCCAGTACTATAGTGGTCATGCACCTGGACCCGCTGTGGGAGCTATGGAGGCAGCTCGAACTCTGGTCTGCCCCTACCCCCAACGTGTACATGCCCACAGAGCCCACAGCTGCTAACTCCAGACCCATCCCAGCTGCAGGAGCACTTGTTGTCCTTTCAGATGTTTCGCAGGTGCTGAATTTAGGAAGCTGGCAGTGGAAGTGAAACTCTGCAGTTCACACAGCCACGAGGAGAGATTTCAGCTCTTCTTCATTAGTCATATAGCCCCTGCGGCTCAGCTGTGGTTTCAGTCCCTCCTCTGGGCTAATTTCCTAGTGGGAGGAGCTATCTATGCCCTCCTGGGACAGCAGGGTGGGTCCCGGCACCCACTGGCAGATTTCCTAGTAGTGAGGGGTTTCTGCATGCTCCCGGGATGGGGGCCGATCCTGGCACCTGCTGATGAATTTCCTAGTGGGGGGAGTTATCTGCACCTCCCAGGGCAGTGGGGCAGGTCCCAGCACCCACTGACAGATTTCCTAGTAGGTAGAGCTATCCATGCCCTCCTGGGACAGCAGGGTGGGTTCCAGCACCCACTGATGGATTTCCCAGTTGTGGAAGCTTTCTGCACCTTGCCGGGACAGTGGGGGCATGTCCAGGCACCCACTGACAGCTCTCCTAGCAGGGAGAGCTATCTGTCCCCTCCCGGGACAGTCAGGTGGGTTCTGGCACCCAATGATAGATTTCCCAGTCACAAAAACTATCCGTGCCCTTCCAGGACAGCGGGCAGGTCCTGGGCCCAGTGGCAGAATTCCCAGTGGCTGGATCTGTCTGTCAGTGGGGACAGGTTCTGTGGCCCGCCAGCAAAATTCCCAGTGGGGGAATCTGTCTGCACCATTCTGGGTCAGTGGAGCGGGTCCTGCGACCCACTGGCAGAAGTTCTAGTTTGGGGAACTGTCTGCACCCTTCCAGGTCAGCAGGGGCAGGGCCTGGAAGAGGTAGCCAGTGCCAGCCTCTGGAGCCCAAGATGGCGGCAGAAATTCTCTCCCATTCCCAGAGCTCCTGTAGGCGAAGTCCTGTTGCCTGGGAGTGCTCACAGGGAAAGGAGCTTTTATGGTGGTCCTGCCCCTCTCCTCATGCCTCTCCCAATAATGGTGACTTGCCTCTCTGGAGGGCCCAGGCTTCTTCCTAATACACCCTCAGTTGCCACAGCCTGAACTGTTCAGGCTGTTTCCGCACCTAATCCTGGTCCTCTCCCTGGGACTGAGCTTTGTAGTGTGAGCTTCAGCACCCGATCCCCACCCTCACCAACAGAGGAGTATCTCAGGTTGGGGAGCACAGGGTGGTGGTGCCAACTCTCTGTGTAGGTTACTCTCTGTTTTGCCTTCCACAAACCAGTTGCTGCTCTACCCTATTTAGGCTCCAAAACTCCCCCCTCCATCCAGTCTAATTTCTCCGCTGGTGAGGAGCCTTCCCAAGGTTCAGGAATCTTTCCTCCTTCACAGCTCCCTCCCTGGGGCACAGGTCCCATCCTGATTCTTTCTTTTTCTTTTTCCTCTTGTCCTACCCGGTCTTTTCAGACATCTGAGGTCTTCTGTCGGCGCTCAGTAGCTGTTCTGTGTGAATTGTTCCACTTGTAGATGTATTTTTAATGATCCTGTGGAGGACGTTGAACTCTGCTTCCTACTCCTCCACCATCTTGATCCCCCTCTCAACTTGTTATAAAGAAAATTAACCTACTTGATTCTAGGACCTAAATTATCTTCATCTATTTTCCTGTTATTCTTTAATAGGCCAGTAAGAAGACATTATCACATTTACATTTAATACACTTAAATGTAATGAATACATTTAATTTACCTTTAATACAGGGAAAAATATTCTTAAGGCAGTTGGCAATTTACCTCTTTTACTAGTAAACCCACATATACTTTAATCCAAAAGTGGGTGTGTAGGGACTTCCCTGGTGGCACAGTGGTTAAGAATCCGTCTGACAATGCAGGGGACACATGTTCGATCCCTGGTCCGGAAAGATCCCAGATGCCACGGAGCAACCAAGCCCATGAGCCACAACTACTAAGCCTGTGCTGTAGAGCCTGTGAACCACAACTACTGAGCCTGCATGCCACAACTACTGAAGCCTGCACACCTAGAGCCCATGCTCTGCAACAAGAGAAGCCACTGCAATGAGAAGCCCACGCACCACAACTAAGAGTAGCCCCCGCTCGCCACAACTAGAGAAAGCCCACGCGCAGCAACAAAGACCCAACACAGCCAAAAGTAAATAAATAAATTTATAAAAAAACAAAAACAAAAGTGGATGTGTAATATGTACTATGCATATTAATAAAGAAAGGATAGCCTGATGAATGCAGACTCATTAACATTTAAACATTAAAAAATGTTTATACTTTGTAATATATTGAACTGAAGATCTGTTTCTTAGTACAATATATTTCTGAACATGATTAAAATTAATATAAATGTTCAACCATATAAAGATTTAATCTATATGTGATTGTCACAGGTATCAAAGAAAAAAATCTCTCTTAATTTGTTGTCTGAGTTTACTGTTACATGACGCTAATATTAAATCCTGTCCCCCAATTATGCGTAAGCTGTTACAGATAAGACTAGGTAAATTCTATTTTTCCTAAGCCAAACAGTTGTATTTTTTAATTATTTGGAAGTTAATTCATTTTAAAAGTTATCAAAGTCTATTTACATTTTTCATTAAGCAGATTTTTAACACTGTCAACATTGACAACCATACTGCATAAAATACATCTGCCTGAGAAGAGAGATGTACGTTTGGTGCATCTCCATTTCCACTTCCATTCTCACATTTGGAACTTATATCACTTAATAAAAGAAAGTATCTCCTACTCATCCCAAGCCTCCCCATCGTTTACTGCCCCGGGGTGCAAAACCTCTGTGACACCACACAGAGGGATAATTTCAGGAGGTTTGGCTTTTGGGAGAGATTCGCTTGATGCAAAGTAGAGAAGGCCTTAGTACAATAAGATGCTTATGCTTTATCAGTTACTTCCTCTCTCTGCTGTATCAACATCTTCCTTTTCAAAGGCTAGTTTTGATCAACATTAAATGTGCTTAATTTTCATCTTCTTCATCCTAAACATGACCATTCCTTAGCCTTACAACCACCTGTAAGTATTATCTTGCTTCTGTCATTTTGTTCATACACAAAAGTTCTCTGCAATATTTGCCTCTACTTCTTCACATGCACCTCATTTCTCCAATTGCCATAATTTGGCTTCAAGCTCCCTGTTCTCTTAAAACTGCTCAGCCAAAGTTTATAATAAACTAACAGTACATGTTACTGAGATCAGAGATCACTGTCAGGCAGCCTCAGATGACATTTCAGAAGCATCGGACACTTGTTACCACATCCTCCATCTTAAAGTCTGACCTTCATCTGGTCTCTATGTCACCAACATCGTCTGCTTTTCTGCTCCTCCTCCTCTCCTTCCTTTGTTGACTACTCCCTCTCATCTTAGGGAATTGGTGTTCCTCAAAATTTGATGTTAGTCCCACACTTCATCCTCTCTGCACATACCCTCTCAACCTCCCAAATAGTTCCAAATGTCATCTCTATGATTGTGACCTCCATATGCATGTCTTTACCCAGGGTCACATCTCCAAACAAATGTCATTAGCTCCAACCCTTATATCTACCTGCTTCCCTAGACTATCTCTCCACAACATGTCCAAAATTAACCATGATGCAATTACCTGGCAAACTCCTGCAGACCCTTGGGATGCCAGCTTACCAACTTCTCTTGCAGAAGCTTTCCCTGATCCATGCAAGCCCACATGCTCCCAAGAACCTGTACTTTCCCTGTCACAGCATTAGCATTGCTTTAATTGAACGCCTAGTTACCCATATCCCCACCAGTCTGCAAGCTCTGTGACAGCAGGCAATGCATCTACTCTTTTCATTGTACCTGGCACCCACCACAGTACCAACAAGTGGAAGACATATTCACTACTTATTTGTTAAAGTTTAAATTCCATGATTCTATAATATATTTCACTTTAGTTTCTCGAGCCTGCAAATGCTGATGTTGAATTTAAAAAACCATTAGACATGCTTTCTCTGAGTAAGCATAAGTTAAAGAGAAAAGCTCCAACTGCTATAACCTGCAAATTATAGGCTGAGAATTTGAACAGAGTGAACGATAGCAGCCTTTTGTATTAATATAGCAAATAGTAACCTGTATAGTCCACCCTTGGCCCAGCCAAGAGAAGCTCTGACTACAGGTCCCTTGACACTGACAGGGGCCTGCATGTTGAGGCCTCCAAATGCAAACTGTAGTTGAGGGATTGCCTGCAGGACTATAAAGGAGCAGAGCCCACGTTTCCACCCTTAGAGCAGTACCTGGTACATTAAGGAGAGAAATCCTACAGCACCTGAAGCTCTTTGGAGACAACCAGCATCTAAGAAAGTTTTCTGACCAAAAAATACTATTCACTGCTCTGTGAATAGTATAAATGAGATAAATAGTCCTTTTCCTCATCTTGATTTTGTTTCAGACCACCTTTGATGTTAATGTTTAAGAAACAGATTAAATTATACTTTAAAAACCGAGAGAGGACCTTCAAGACGGCAGAGGAGTAAGACATGATCACCTTCCTCCCCATGAATACATCAAAAAATACATCTACATGTGGAACAACTCCTACAGAACACCTACTGAACGCTGGCAGAAGACCTCAGACTTCCCAAAAGGCAAGAAACTCCCCACGTACCTGGGTAGGGCAAAAGAAAAATGTAAAAACAGAGAAAAAAGAATAGGGACGGGACCTGCACCTCTGGGAGGGAGCTGTGAAGGAGGAAAGGTTTCCACACACTGGGAAGCCCCTTCGCGGGCGGAGACTGCGGGTGGCAGAGGGGGAAGCTTCGGAGCCACGGAGGAGAGCGCAGCCACAGGGGTGCGGAGGCCAAAGCGGAGAGATCCCCGCACAGAGGATTGGTGCCGACCAGCACTCACCAGCCTGAGAGGCTTGTCTGCACAACCGCTGGGGCAGGTGGGGGCTGGGAGCTGAGGCTTAGGCTTCGGAGATCGGATCCCAGGGAGAGGACTGGGGTTGGCTGCACGAACACAGCCTGAAGGGGGCTACTGTGCCACAGCTAGCCAGGAGGGAGTCCGGGAAAAAGTCTGGATCTGCCTAAGAGTCAGGAGACAATTGTTTCGGGGTGCGCGAGGACAGGGGATTCAGCGCACTGCCTAAACAAGCTCCAGAGGTGGGCATGAGCTGCGGCTATCAGCGTGGACAAAAGAGACGGGCATGAAATGCTAACGCTGCTGCTTCAGGCACCAAGAAGCCTGTGTGCAAGCACAGGTCACTATCAACACCTCCCCTCCCAGGAGCCTGTGCAGCCTGTCACTGCCAGGGTCCCGTGATCCAGGGACAACTTCCCCAGGAGAAGACATGGTGCACCTCAGGCTGTTGCAATGTCATGCCAGCCTCTGCCACAGCAGGCTCGCCCTGCATTCCATACCTCTCCCTCCCCCTGGCCTGGTGAGCCAGAGCCCCCAAATCAGCTGTTCCTTTAACCCCCTCCTGTCCGGGTAAACAACAGATGCCAGAGGGCAACCTACACACAGAGGCGGGGCTAAATCCAAAGCTGAACCCCAGGAGCTGTGCGAACAAAGAAGGGAAAGGGAAACTTCTCCCAGCAGCCTCAGGAGCAGCAGATTAAATCTACACAATCAACTTGATGTACCCTGCATCTGTGGAATACCTGAATAAACAACGAATCACCCCAAAACTGAGGTGGTAGACTTTGGGAGCAACTGTAGAAATGGGGTTTCCTTTCTGTGTCTAATTGGTTTCTACTTTAATGTTTATCTTAGTTTAGTATTTACAGCTTATTATCATTGGTAGATTTGCTTATTGATATGGTTGTGCTCTTCCTTTTTAAAATATATATATATATTTTTTCCTTTTTCTCTTTTTGTAAATGTGTATGTGTATGCTTCTTTGTGTGATTTTGTCTGTATACATTTGCTTTTAACATTTGTCCTAGGGTTCTGTCTGTCAATTATTTTTTAGCTCTTATTATCATTGGTGGATTTGTTTATTGGTTTAGTTGCTCTCTTCTTTTTTATTACCTTTTAAAAATATTTTAAAAAAATTTTTATTTTAATAACTTTATTTATTTTATTATTTTTTCTTTCTTTCTTTCTGTTTTCTTTTCTCCCTTTTCTTCTGAGCAGTGGCTGACAGGGTCTTGGTGCTCTGGCCGGGTGTCAGGCCTGAGTCTCTGAGGTGGGAGAGCCGAGTTCAGGACGTTGGACCACCAGAGACCTCCTGGCCACATGTAATATCAGTCAGCGAGAGCCCTCCGAGAGATCTCCGTCTCAATGCTAAGACCCAGCTCCACTCAACGACCAGCAAGCTCCAGTGAAGGACACCCCATGCCAAACAGCTAGCAAGACAGAAACACAACCCCACCCATTAGCACAGAAGCTGCCTAAAATCATAATAAGTTCACAGATACCCAAAACACACCACCAAATGCAGTCCTGCCCACAAGAAAGACAAGATCCAACTTCATGCACCAGAACACAGGCACTAGTCCCCTCCACCAGGAAGCCTACACAACTCACTGAACCAACCTCACCCACTGGGGGCAGACCCCCAAAACAACTGGAACTACAAACCTGCAGCCTGTGAAAAGGAGACCTCAAACACAGTAAATTAAGCAAAATGAGAAGACAGAGAAATACACAGCAGATGAAGGAGAAAGGTAAAAATCCACCAGATCAAACAAATGAAGAGGAAATAGGCAGTCTACCTGAAAAAGAATTGAGATAATGATACTAAAGATGATCCAAAATCTTGGAAATAGAATGAGAAAACACAAGAAACATTTAATAAGACCTAGAAGAACTAAAGAGCAAACAAACAATGATGAACAACACAATAAATGAAATTAAAAATTCTCTACAAGGACTCAATAGCAGAATAACTGAGACAGAAGAACGGATAAGTGACCTGGAAGACAAAATAATGGAAATAACTACCGCAGAGCAGAATAAAGAAAAAAGAATGAAAAGAATTGAGGACAGTCTCAGAGACCTCTGGGACAACATTGAACGCACCAACATTAGAATTATAGGGGTCCCAGAAGAAGAAGAGAAAAAGAAAGGGACTGAGAAAATATTTTAAGAGATTATAGTTGACAACTTCCCTAATACGAGAAAGGAAATAGTCAATCAAGCCCAGGAGGCGCAGAGTCCCATACAGGATAAATCCAAGGAGAAACATGCCAAGACACATATTAATCAAACTATCAAAAATTAAATATTAAAGAAAAAATATTAAAAGCAGCAAGGGAAAAGCAACAAATAACATACAAGGGAATCCCCATAAGGTTAACAGCTGATCTTTCAGTGGAAACTCTGCAAGCCAGAAGGGTGTGGCAGGACATATTTAAAGTGATGAAACGGAAAAACCTACAACCAAGATTACTCTACCCAGCAAGGATCTCATTCAGATTCGACGGAGAAATTAAAACCTTTACAGACAAGCAAAAGCTAAGAGAATTCAGCACCACCAAACTAGCTTTACAACAAATGCTAAAGGAACTTCTTTAGGCAGGAAACACAGAGAAGGAAAAGACCACAATAACAAACCAAAAACAATTTTAAAAATGGTAGTAAGAACATACATATCCATAATTACCTTAAATGTAAATGGATTAAATGCTCCCACCAAAACACATAGACAGGCTGAATGGATACAAGAATAAGACCCATATATATGCTGTCTACAAGAGACCCACTTCAGACCTAGGGACACATACAGACTGAAAGTGAGGGGATGGAAAAAGATATTCCATGCAAATGGAAATCAAAAGAAACCTGGAGTAGCAATTCTCATTTTATGCACACAACATAGGAGCACCTCAATACATAAGGCAAATGTTAACAGCCATAAAAGGGGAAATCGACAGTAATACAATCATAGTAGGGGACCTTAACACCCCACTTTCACCAATGGACAGATCTTCCGAAATGAAAGTAAAGAAGGAAACAGAAGCTTTAAATGACACATTAAACAAGATGAACTTAATTGATATTTACAGGACATTGCAACCCAAAACAACAGAATACACTTTCTTCTCAAGTGCTCATAGAACATTCTCCAGGATAGGTCATATCTTAGGTCACAAATCAAGCCTTCGTAAATTTTTAAAAACTCAAATCATATCAAGTATCTTTTCCAACCACAACAGTATGAGACTAGATATCAATTACAGGAAACAAACTGTAAAATATACAAACACATGGAGGCTAAACAATACACTACTAAATAACTAAGAGATCACTGAAGAAATCAAAGAGGAAATCAAAAAACACCTAGAAACAAATGACAATGAATACATGACGACCCAAAACCAATGGGATGCAGCAAAAGCAGTTCTAAGAGGGAAATTACAGCAATACAATCCTACCTCAAGAAACAAGAAAAATCTCAAATAAACAACCTAACCTTACACCTAAAGCAATTAGAGAAAGAAGAGCCAAAAAAATAAAAAAAAACCCCAAATTTAGCAGAACAAAAGAAATCACAAAGATCAGTTCAGAAATAAATGAAAAAGAAATGAAGGAAACAATAGCAAAGGTAAATAAAACTAAAAGCTGGTTCTTTGAGAAGATAAACAAAATTGATAAACCATTAGGCACACTCATCAAGAAAAGGCCATAGATGACAAACCCACAGCCAACATCGTACTCAATGGTGAAAAACTGAAACCATTACCTCTAATATCAGGAACAAGACAAGGTTGCCCACTCTCACCACTATAATTCAACATAGTTTTGGAAGTTTTAGCCACAGCAATCAGAGAAGAAAAAGAAAGAAAAGGAATCCAATTTGGAAAAAACCCACACACATATGGTCACCTTATCTTTGATAAAGGAGTCAAGAATATACAATGGAGAAAGACAGCCACTTCAATAAGTGGTGCTGAGAAAACTGGACAGCTACAAGCAAAAGAATGAAATTAGAACACTCCCTAACACCACACACAAGAATAAACTCAAAATGGGTTAAAGACCTAAATGTAAGGCCAGACACTATCAAACTCTTAGAGGAAAACATAGCCAGAACACTCTATGACATAAATCACAGCAAGATCCTTTTTGACCCATCTCCTAGAGAAAGGGAAATAAAAACAAAAATAAACAAATGGGACCTAATGAAACTTAAAACCTTCTGCACAGCAAAGGAAATCATAAACAAGACAAAAGGACAACCCTCAGAATGGGAGAAAATATTTGCAAACGAAGCAACTGACAAAGTATTAATCTCCAAAATATACAATCAGCTCAAGCAGCTCAGTATCAAAAAACCAAACAACTGAATCCAAAAATGGGCAGAAGACCTAAACAGACATTTCTCCAAAGAAGATATACAGATTGCCAACAAACACATGAAAGGATGCTCAACATCACTCATCATTAGAGAAATGCAAATCAACACTACAATGAGGCATCACCTCACACCGGTCAGAATGGCCATCATCAAAAA